>NC_133325.1:94396609-94526609 GCF_042186555.1 Aquarana catesbeiana
GGTGTATCATGAAATCAATGGGCCCCTGTGCGAGATCCGAAGTGGGCCCCCCTATGCAGTGTGAAAGGCGAAGTGCGCTGTTGTAAAAAGTGGGCATGGTTCAAGTTGCACTAAATTTTGGGCGTGGATTAAAGGGGTGTGGTTAAAAAGAGTCTGAGATGACTTACATAGTTCAGAATGTGGTAATGTTAAATAGGGAGTACCTGGGTCCTGGCCCTGCTGAGTGACTCCAATCATCAGGACCAGGATCTAGGTACTCCCATTGCCACTATGTACACCTGGGCTGGGGGGTCTCCCTTACCAAAGAAACATGTGCGCCACTCCACTCAGCAGGGCCAAGACCCAGGTACTACCACTGCCACTCTATACACCTGAACTAGCTGGGGAGCTCTCTTACCAAAGAAACATGTGTGTGTGTGTGCCACTCCACTCAGCAGGGCCACCTGGTACTCACGTGTCTGCCATTCCCGGCCACCACAGTCACCACCGCATCAGTACAGGCTGGAGCAGCTTCCAATCCAGTCCTCACGTCGGCACCCAGCTTTCTCTCTTCATAGCTCCGCTCTTGCAATTTGTAGAGTGTGTCAAAGCCGGGAGAAGATCATCCAGTGCTCAGGGCAAACTCCTCACCCTCATATACCCCCTTCTAGCACAAATCCCCCCTCTCAGCACAAATCATCACTCCCCACATCCTCCTTACAACATATATCCCCCTAAAACCCAAACATTCACAAATTCTCTTACTCCCAATCCCCCATCTCCTCTCAGCATAGACCCCCACCCCCTCCACCTCCCCCCTAGCAGCAAAAATCCCCCCTTTCAGCACAAATCCTCACCCTTATATAACCCCTTCCAGTAAAAATTCCCCTTCTCAGTACAAAATCTTGCCTCCGCCTCCTTTCCTAGCGCAAATCCCCCTCTTAGCAGAAATCTTCCCCCATCTCTCCCTCCCACCAGCATAAATCCCCCTCTCAGCACAAATCCTCCCCCATTTTCCCCTCCCAGCTTAAATCCTCTCCCATCTCCCTTCCCAGCATACATACCCCCTCTCATCACAAATCCTCTCCCATCTCCCTCTCCAAGAATAAATTCCCCCTCTTAGCAAACATCCTCCCCCATCTCCCCCTCCCAGCAGAAATCCACCCTCTCAGCAAAAATCCTCCATGTCTCAAACCTGTGCCTCCTTCTCTCCCCTCCCGGAACAACCCCCTCCCCCCCAGCTTCTTCTCCTGTTCTGTAAGAGCAGCCTGATATGCTGCGACTTGCAGTGCCCTTGACTACAGGGGACTGAAGAATGGCATTACAAGTCCCAGCAGAGCGGGCTGCCACCAGTCCTCCACACACAGCATGAAGAGACTGTACAGTCTTGCCTTCCACCCCCCGACATTCATTCCTTAGCTTCCATACACTCCTCCCCCCTCTCCCCTTACAATGGTGTCCTCGGCTCCTGTCCACCCTCTCCGGAGTCTGGGAGGCATGTTGTGCTGCATGGTGGGGCAGTGGGTGGAATTTCCCCTTGTCTGAAGGCACATCCTGGCTACCAGACCCTGGCACAGGACACAAGGCTGCAGATCACTCCGCCACTGGTCAGGCACCTCACTGGCTGTGGGCAGCGGTGGCGGCCGGATCTACAGACTGGGCATCAGCGGATGCGGCCACCGACTTCCTCAGAGAAAAAAAATCATCAATTGACAGTGGGTGGTTGCTGCCCGTTTTGCATATAAGTTGGAATGGCCTAGGGGGAAATTGCTACCCTGCCCCCCGGCCTCTATGTGGTCTTTTGTTAAACTCTCTAGCATCTTCCTAACTATAGAAGTTAAACTAACAGGTCTGTAGTTACTTGGTAAATACTTTGATGCCTTTTTAAATATAGGCATCACATTTGCCCTACACCAATCCAGTGTTACTATTCCAGTCATTAAAGAGTCCCTAAAATTAGAAACAATGGCTTTGAAATGACAGAGCTCAATTCTTTTAGGACATGTGGGTGTATGACATCTGGTCCAGGTGCTTTACTCACTTTTATGCAGTCTAAATATTTCTGGACCATATCAATTTTTAGCCTTAGTGGTTCACTTGGGGCTGTGTCAATATCATCCCCGTTATGGACATGAGCTCCCCCATGCTCCTTTGTATATACAGAGGAACAGAGGAAGGTATTTAATAAACGTTTGTTCTCTTTGTCCCCACTCACCCACTACAGATTATTTTGCAAAGGGCCTACATGCCTACAGACCTCACGTTTTTACTGTTAATATATTTGAATATTTTTTTATGTTTCTTCTACTTTCTTTTGCAATCTTTCATTCATTTAGAATTTTTACATATTCTGTTATATTCTATGTAACATTTAAACAATGATAGTGTTCCTTCATTTTTATATTTTTTAAAAGCTCTTTTCTCATAATTTATAGCTTTTTTGACTTTGGCCGTGAGCCACATTGGTTTTATTTTCAGCCTTTTAAACTTGTTGCCCATGGGAATATACTTTGCAGTGAGTTCCCATGCAGTCTTTGACGAATTCCCATTTCTGTTCTGTGTTCATCGACAACAATATACCCTTCCAGTTTATGTCTTGGAGAGCAACCCTCATCCTTGGAAAATTTGCTCTCCTAAAGTTATGTTTATTTATCTTTCCAGTATGTGTTTGTTGTTTACAGCTAACAATAAATTAAATCATCTTGTGGTCACTGCTACCCAGATGTTCTTTTATATGAACATTAGTTCTGCATGGCTTGAGATTACCAGGTCCAGCAGAGCATCATTCCTAGTTGGGGCCTCTATTAACTGTACCATAAAATTGTCTTGTAATAGGATTAACATTTTTTGCCCCTTAACTGTCTAAGCAGTGCCATTACTCTAGTCAATATCATATCATATCCCAATCATGTGAAGAATGAAGCAAAGATTCAGAAATGCCAATTAAATCATAGTTCTCTTTGTGCACCAAAGCTTCCTATTAACCTATTTTTCTTGGCAGAATTCTGGCATGGGTGAACAAACACAATCGTTCATTATCACCTTTTTGCTCTTGCGTTTTGCATATCTTTTTTAGTAGTACAAATAGTACTATCATTTCTAATGAGAAGAATACAGTGGCTGGCGCAAGACAGTGTAATCGTGGGGGCATCGACTCTTAAAGGAAACATATAAACACTATAGTGGTTATATGAAATACCCAGTCCTTAGAAAGTTCATAAGTCCAAAATGTGGGTGAATGGCGGCAGCTATGCTCAGGGTAAAGCCAGCTCTGTGGAATAAACACAAGGAAGGAGAACAGGAAGCTCAACCTGAGTGTAGTATTAAAAGACAGGTTGGAAAAGATCCTATCAAACCTCTGGTCTATACTGCTGGAAGAACCCCATCTGCATGCTTCCCTGACTACTAAATACAAAGTATCTTATAGGAAAGCTAGAAATATTAAGAGCAAAATTGCCCCTAGAAAAATCAAAGTCATTCCCTCTAGCCGCCCTATGACCCTCATCCCACTGGTTGGCATGTATCAGTGTAAAAAATCTCTCTGTCGAAAAACCTACAACTGTCAGGGATCAGCATCAAGGAGACAAGACATGTAGCTACACCCAGAAACTGAGACCAAACAAACTATATAACCTTAAAGTGATATTTATTTACAGTGAAACACAGCAAACCATAAACACAGAAAACACAGCAAACACAACACACAGTAAACATGAACATAAACAAACCCCAAAAGACAAAATAACAAATGAACCTAACTACTATCTATATACAAAAACAAGGGACAAGGGTACAGGGAATGCAAGTTTGCAAGGAAGGGGGATCTCAACAGAGTACTCGAACAGAAGCAAGGCAGAGGGAGGCGGGAACAAGGCAGAGGGGTACAGGCTGGATCAGGCTAGGCATCAGGAACAGGCAGAATCGAAGGGACCAGAATCGTGACACGCCGGGGGAAGGGAGGAGCAGCCTTAAGTAGCCTCCCAGCAGCTGAACACTGATGTGACCGATTAGTATAGCCTGCTGGCTCCTGGGAGACACCTGCTGGTGGACACTGGAGCTGCAGCAAACCGCCCAGAACAGCATAGTGCCACCAGCAGGTGAATTCCATCCTAACAGCAACATCAGAGAGTTCTATAATTGTTCCACTGAATACATGGTCTACTACCTAACCTGCCCATGTGGTTTATTCTACGTTGGTAGAACAATTAGAACTTTAAGAAAGCGCTTTGGTGAACACAGGTGCTTTATAGAAGGTGGCTGTGACCAACACAGTGTTCCCAGGCATTTTCTTGAACATCGTGGGAAATCAACTGCTGGTTTAAAGGTCTGGATCATTGAGGCTATTCCCAGATCATTTCCTATGGCTGAAAGTTTTAAATGTTTATGCCAGCAGGAAACATACTGGATTTACTCTTTAGGTACTCTCATTCCAGAAGGGTTAAACAAAAACATAGAGGTGCATACCTTGCTTTAACCTGGTACATAATATATGTGATGGTCCCTGGCATACATACCAATCTAGCTATGTGCTATTCAATCTATATATACTGTATCTACATTCGTTTAATATGGTGTTTCTTATACATATGTTTTTTTTTTATTACCAAATGAAATGTACTATTTATTTATTTTTTTTTCCCAGCGGACCCTTATGGTCTCTGTTTATACATAAATTGAAAGGGGTGTTGATGTGGGGGTCTGCCCTATCAGCCATAGTTAAGTACTGATGATACACTACACTATCAGGTACTGATCTGCTACATTTTTTTTCTTTTTACATGTCCTTTATGTGACTGATATATACAACATAGTTTTAATATTGTATGT
The DNA here is from genome assembly GCF_042186555.1 of Aquarana catesbeiana. Lineage (NCBI taxonomy): Eukaryota > Metazoa > Chordata > Amphibia > Anura > Ranidae > Aquarana > Aquarana catesbeiana. The sequence continues at coordinate 94,401,416 of NC_133325.1, forward strand.
AGGCTGACACAATGAAATAGTAATTTGTTATTTATTGTAAATATCATAAATTTAACTGTTTTATTTATATTTGGTATGTATATTTGCTTTTGTTCACTATTATTATTCAGAATGTAAGCTTCATACCAATGCACTTTATCACCTCTTCCTTTTTCCTCTCCATCCTTTGTATTGTTTAGTATAGGTTTGGCCACATTCCACTTACAGTATTATCAAGGTGTTGCTGGCTTTCGTAGTCCCACAGCCAGCCTTTTGTACAAATAGCATGTCTGAACCGTTTAGCCCCAGGTCAGTAGAAGGAGCTGTAGCTCCGAGTGCGTAGCCTGTTGTTGCCTATCGATTCAAGCCACATCCCACTTCCGGTGATGTAATTTCCACCAGGTGTCCCTCGCTGGACTTCCTAGTGGCCACAGGATGGTCTGCAGTACTCTTCCATCTCCAGCGGACCCTTGCACTGAGCTGTACCTGCACGATGGTACAGAGCAGCTTCTCCACATTCCTGATGGGTGTTTTTTACTTCGGAATCTTGTGAGTGTATTTTACGTCTGTGAATAAACATTTAGGGCTCATGCGCACTGCAACTCAAAGGAGGTACAGGCTTTTGAGCTTTTTTGAGCTCTTATTTTTTGAAAAAAAGGCTTATACTCAAAAAAGCTTGAAAAGAGCTTGAAAGGCCTCGATAAAAATGTGAGAAAGAGCCAAAAAAAAAACTAAGCTTCTTCAAGCTTTTATAGGCAGAAATAAAAGCTCAAACGCTTGTAAAAAGCAGCTTTTTTTTGAGCTGCAGTGTGCATGGACCCTAAATCCTTTACTACTACACTCAGGTGGCGCTTCCTGTTCTCCTCCCTTGTATATTTTCCAATGGTTGATTGTAAGGTGGGAACTTGCAATAACCCTCCTCCCATCTATCCCCAATCAACCCTCCATTAATGTCTGACCCCTAACTGACCTGTCTGCCCAATTGAATTCTAGTTCATGCTTCCCCCTCAATCTTAGTTTAAATACTCCTCCACCCTTTCCATAAACCTCTCCCCAAGCGCAGTAGACCCCCCTTCTATTTAGGTGCAAACCATTTTTCACATATAGGTTGTACCCCAATGAAAAGTCATCCTAGTGCTCTAGAAACCCAAATCCCTCCTTCTTACAACAGGTCTTAAGCGATGCATTCAGTTCTCTAATCTCCCCCTGTCTCTCTTGTGCTGTGCATAGCACAGGCAATATTTCAAAGAATATAACCTTGGAGGTCCTTCCCTTCAACTTGCAGCCTAGTTCTTTAAAATGATTCTTAAGGAGCCTTCCCCCTCCATGTATTCTGTCATTGGTTCCAACGTGGACCAAGACAGGTGAGTTGTGCCCACCCCCTCCAAATAATTTATCAACCCAGTCCACCACATGCTGAATTCCGGCACCAGGGAGACAGCAAACTATGTAGTTGAGGTGATCCTGGCGACAAATTATTATTTTCTGGGAAAAGAGTGTATTTTATGGAGTTGTTTATTAAGTTATCACTCCATCGGCATGCTGGGAGGATAGTAAGACATACTTAAGGCATAAGTTTAGCCTAAATTACAAATAAAAATCATCACATTTTGAAGCCTATTAGAGCCTCTGGCTCTAGTAAGGTGCTTAAGAAAACCCTGGCCGAATGCCCTAAGGCTCTGTTTTTGTAAATCTATTCAAAATCAATAAAGAGAATTAAAAAAAAACCCTGGCCGCTGTAATTCATGCGCCCAGGGCCCTGAAAGGACGAATTATTAATAGGGGGTGGCCATGGTGGCCATGGATAGATGTATGCTATGCCATGCCCCCAGATCCCGGCCCCCTCCTATGTGACTAGGTATCGGATACATTGTACTCCTACCCATTCATCAAAAAATTGTCAAAAGGTAAAAACCACAACAGACAGTTTTTAACAATTCCTTTACTAAAGAAAAAAAAAAGTGTCAATGTCCATCCATCTTCAATCACGCTGCCGATGGACCTGAAAAATAGAAAAAAATAAATAAATAAAAAAGCTCCACCTTGATGGGAGGCCTCCCGACAACTGCTGTCTCTTAGCTGTGGCAGCTGTTATATAGGCAAAGGCAGGGCCACCAGGTGACGTAACTGAGAGACCCCGCCCCCTTCTGACATCATGTGACATCATGTGACATCAGACGGGGAAGGTTCATCTTGCATATATAAGAGCTGTCAAAAGGAAAAGACAGCAGTCGGCGGGAGCCCTCCCATGGAGGCGGAGTTTTTTTTTCTATCTTTCAGGACCATCGGGTGGCGTGATTTTCAATGGATGTACATCATGGGACACTTTTTGTTTTGAATAAAGGAGTTGTCAAAAACTGTCTACTGCGGTTTTTACTTTTTGACACTTTTTTGGTGAATGGGTAGGGGGCGGGATCTGGGGGTCCCTTTTTTAAAGGGGGCTTTCAGATTCCGATAAGCCCCCCGCCCGCATATCTTGACAACCAATTGCCATGGTTGTCGGGAAGAGGCTCTTGCGCCGAAGGGCTTGGTATGGACTGGGGAGGAGGGACCACACGCCATTTTTTATCCTTGATTTTCTATCTATATTGCTGGGAGCCGGCAATATATTATAGCCGCAAGCAAGTGTAAATGACATTTTTTCCTTTAGAAATGCAATTTTGCTGCAGCACTGTTCTACACATTGCACAGCTGCACCACTTTACAGGCAGGCTAAGGGGACCACCAGGCATGATATTTAAAGGAATTTTTTATTTTTATTGTTTCACTGTAAGCATTGATTATAATCACTGCTCCTGAAAAAAAAGGTTGTCTTAAAAACCTTTTTTTTGCATTGATACAGTACCCAGGGCAGTACCCGGGTCCCTATACACTTTTTATGGCAATAACTTGCATATAAGCCTTTCAAATGAGCACTTTTGATATTTCATGTTCGTGTCCCATAGACTTTAATAGGGTTTGCATGTTCGCTAGTACCATTTTCCTGTTCGCGGTGTTCTGGTGCGAACTGAACCGGGGTGTGTTCGGCCCATCCCTAGTTAGAATAGCGCTGTCTCCTGCTTCACAGGAAACTAAGGTAAAATATAGTAGTTCTCCTGCTTAACAGGGAGACTGAATTGGTACAGCCAGGGAGTCTTGTGTGTTTAACAAGTGTTACTGGATTTGCATTGACTCATCTGTATCCAGGCAGTTTTGGAAATTGCTGGGAGGACAGGAGTGACTCGTGCAGATCAATATCATGAATATGGATGCCATCCCAGCCAATTACAGACATAGGGGCCCCTATGCATGCTGGGAAGAGGTATTTATATTCAGTGAGAGGAGAGTCCAGCTGAGGAGGGGGCGTTTTGCCCTCCTCAGCACCTACTGCCATGCGAGCTCAGGCTGGAGGCCTTGAAGCTGGAGAGCTGACCAATGTGTTCTGAAGAGCTAACTGAGGGGAGCCATGCCTGAGGGGATCTGTTTGCGACTCCTGTGAGTACAGACCAAAGATCTAGGGGCCTGTTCTTTTGTAGTATACCCCTCTGTGCTAGGAATGTCAACTACTGGGTACAGCAGAAAGGGGATACTGGCTAGTGTCCTTAAGAGCAATAGTCTACCCTTCTCATAGAGGGCTTGCTCAAGATTGCATGTTGCTGCAAATAGGAATTCCACAGTCAAGTTGAAGAAGCTGTCCTCCATGTAATTAGTTGAATCTGGAGTATCCCACGACACTCTCTTCCCTATCCAAGTTCTCAATAAAATATCAAAAACAACCAAAACCCCTAGACTGATCATTCAAGAAACAAGCCTAAGTGTGTATGCCTGGCTGTGGAAAATACTGTGTGCCTGGCTGAAGAGTTAAAGTGATATTAAAGTCTATTATTTTTGTGTTTCAAAATAACAAACATGTTATACTTACCTGCTCTGGACAGTGGTTTTGCACAGAGCAGCCCCTAGCCTCCTCTTCTTGGGTCCCTCTTCGGTGCTCTTGGCTCTTCCCTCCTGCCGAGTGCCCCCACAGCAAGCAGCTTGCTATGAGGGCACCCGAGCCGAGCTGCAGCTCCATGTGTCCATTCAGACATTAAGCCATGGCTAGGCCCCACCCCCTCTCTCATCATTGGCTCGCTGACTTTGATTGACAGTAGCAGGAGCCAATGGTGCTCCGTTGCTGTCTCAGCCAATCAGGAGGGAGAGTCCCGGGCAGCCAAGCCACTCCTGCAACATCGCTGGATAGAGAAGGGGCTCAGGTAAGTATTGGGGGGGCTGTGGAGAGCTGTTGCACACAGAAGGCTTTTTATCTTAATGAATAGAATGCATTAAGATATAAAACCTTCTGCCTTTACAACCACTTTAAAGCAAGAGAGTATTCAAGCGGCTCCTACGGGGGTAGTCCTACATAAAGATTTTTTTCACAGAATTAAAAAAATAACAGTAAAGTAATAAAACATTGTACAGCAACAGCATTTGGAATATGCAGTTCAATTTTGGGCACCAGTTCACAAAAAGGATATCGGGGGAACTGGAAAAGTGCAGAGAAGAGCAACCAAACTGATAAGAGCTATGGAGGAGCTCAGCTATGAGGAAAGATTAGAGGAACTGAATGTATTCTCTCTTGAGAAGCGGAGATTAAGGGGGGATATGATCAACATGTATAAATACATAAGTGGTCCATATAGTGAACTTGGTGTTGAGTTATTCACTTTAAAGTCATCACAGAGGACAAAGGGGCACTCTTTGCGTCTAGGGAAAGGAGATTTCATCTCCAAATATAGAAAGGTTTCTTCACAGTAAGAGCTGTGAAAATGTGGACTAGACTCCCTCCAGAGGTGGTTCTAGCCAGCTCAGTAGATTGTTTAAAAAAGGCCTGGATTCTTTCCTAAATGTACATAATATAACTGGGTATTGACATTTATAGGTAAAGTTGATCCAGGGAATATCTGATTGCCTCTCGGGGAATCAGGGAGTCATTTTTTCCCCTGCTATAGCAAATGCTTGGCTTGGGTTTTTCGCTTTCCTCTGGATCAACTGTGGGTATAGGATTGCGTTTATAGGATTGTATGTTTTTTTCCCCTTTTATTGGTTGAACTAGATGGACTTGTGTCTTTTTTCAGCCATAATTACTATGTAACACACCAAAACTGTGAAATACACAAAAAAGGAAAAAAAAAACACAAAAAAGCACTAAATCATATTACTAAGCTACTCTAAATCCACCAAGAACACCCTCTAAATAAAGAAAATAGAGTAGACTTACTTCAAGCTAATTTTACCTAAGCAGCTCAATAAGCAAAACTGAGAGCTTCTATTTCAATGATATTTTACCAAAAACACTCCGTTCATCCTTAATCTAGGCACACCAAGAATAGAAACAAGGTTACATTGCGATTAAAACATGCTGACAGTATTTTTTTTATATAAGGCTGATCAGAATTACAGTACATGTAAAATCAATCCATAAGACAAACGATTGCACTGCCTATTTTTTTTTTACTACATGAAAGCTTATCTGTGGAACGATCAGGATTCCGGTGTACCTGTGTTCTCTATGTGACCTCACCATGATGTTCTGAAGCACTGATCTGGAGTATTTCAATCACAATATTATGTAGGAACGGTAGTTGAAATAAGCTGTGTAATGTCATCCATGTACATTGACTCATTGATGGATGCTTCGTATAGTACTCATTCTTCCTCAAGGATGTAAGGATGGGCAGTAAAGCAAAACATTGTACATAAATAAGTTATACAGCGCGTGTTCCTTAGCAGAACATCAATCAGCCAACTCCTATTTTTATTTCATGTCGAAAGATAGATGGGAACATGGTGTAAACCTCTCTTCTACTTGTTCCTGTTTGATGTGTCAAATTGGTAAGCCTTACAGACCTAAAGAAATTACACGTTCTAATCATTTTGGGTCGATGACTGAAAAACATATTAGATCAGTCCAGCAAAGCTATTATTTGCTATGATTAAAATAAATGGTTATGAAGATTAGAATAATTAAGATATAAAGCCATTTCCACATGAAAGAAAAGAAAGTCGACCCTCTGTTCTCATCTCCTTCATTTTTCATGTTACTTGGAATTTTTGAACTTTCAAAAGCCTTTTCCCCTTAAGTACACAAAATTTGTAAAGCATTGTTTATTGGTGAGATATGCACTTTTGTACGCAATCAGCACATAATAGTTACCATTTAGTTAGTCAAGACACCACTATAGGTGAGGTTTAAAAAAGACACAAGTCCATCAAGTCCAACTTATGTGTGTGATTATATGTCAGTATTACATTGTATATCCCTGTATGTTGTGGTCGCTCAGGTGCTTATCTAATAGTTTTTTGAAACTATCGATGCTCCCCGCTGAGACCACCGCCTGTGGAAGGGAATTCCACAGGGCCGATCCTATGCCACGTACACACGAGCGGACTTTACGGCAGACTTTGCCCGGCGGACTTTTCGACGTATACAATCACACAGTATACACAAACATGTACACACAGTATACACAGACAGATGTAAAAAAAACACAGATTTATACATACTGTCCTTGGTTTTACTGAGGCTGGCAACCCTGATGGGGCCCCCTAGTGGCCCAGGGCCCTCGGGCAGTGCCCGAGTCGCTCAATGGTCAGTCCGCCCCTGCCTACACACAATCCACCAAAGTCTGTCAAATTTGTACGTGATGACATACGACTGGACTAAAACAAGGAAGTTCATAGCCAGTAGCCAATAGCTGCCCTAGCGTGGCTTTTTGTCCGTCGAACTAGCATGCAGACGAGTGGACTTTTCGACCGGACTCGATTTCGACGGATTGATTTAAAACATGTTTCAAATCTAAGTCCATCCAACTTTTGAGCAAACAAAGCCTGCTGGAGCCCACACACGATCGAATTGTCCGACGAAATCCAGTACGCCAGACCAAGTCTGCCGTAAAGTCCGCTCGTGTATACGAGGCATTGGGTCACAGACGCCTGGGTGCAGAAATATTTCTGGTGGCCCCACATGGGCGTGGTCATCTTACAAACTCCTCCCCTTTACACATGTTTCTATGGCAACGACTCAAACACAGAGATGCTCCCCTAAGAAGTCTTCATTACCCTGGGATCCTCCCATGATCTTTTAACAATAAAAAAAAAATCCAGGAAGAGCGTACACTAATGAGACCTGGGGAGGACTCTCTCTGATGCACACAGAGAGGGCTTCTGTTAGAGAGTCTGTTAGAAAGAGCTGCCAGACATAGTACAGGAAATGGTCAGAGACTGCAGACATGATACAAGAGACAGTCAGAGACTGCAGACATAGTACAGGAGATGGTCAGAGACTGCCGACATAATACAGAAGATGGTCAGAGACTGCAGACATGATACAAGAGACGGTCAGAGATTGCAGACATTATACAAGAGATGGTCAGAGACTGCAGACATAGCACAGGACATGGTCAGAGACTGCAGACATAGCACAGGACATGGTCAGAGACTGCAGACATAGCTCAGGAGATGGTCAGAGACTGCAGACATGGTACAGGAGATGGTCAGAGACTGCAGACATGGTACAGGAGATGGTCAGAGACTGCAGACATAATACAGGAGATTGTCAGAGACTGCAGACATACTACAGGAGATAATGGCCGATCGGCCCTCTCACCTGACCCAGCAACAACGGTTCCTCTGATCAGGAGTCAGCTCACTCTGAATTGCCCATGGTGACTCCGCTGGGTAGAGCCCAGATCTGTATTCCTGCAATGACTCCATTCCTTTCCTCACCAGGGATGGCGCTAGGCTGTGTGGCTTTCCCTCTGGTGGCGCAGGGCAGCGGGGTTCTCTCTCTGATGGTGTTCCCTCAGCACTGTCGTCTCCCTCTGGAGTCCTGGGTGCACTTCCCTGAAAGTTTTCCTGGGCTGCTGGCTCTCTCTCTCTCTCCCATTCAGCTGAGCATGCTGTGTGGGCTGCAGTTTCCGTGTTACAGTGGGGCTGCCAGTCCTCGGGACTACATGTCCCACAATCCTCTTCTCTGCTCATTTTTTTATTCTATTTCTTCCCTAGCTGATATGAAGGCGGGGAAGAAACATAGTGGGCGGCTGTGCTGGCAAGCGCTGCTCAATAGTACAGCAGCGCGAGGAGAGGGAGGGGGGAAAGAAGAGCCCGCGGCTGCAGTACCGTCACTAGGGTTGGTGTCACCCCCCTCCACCAACTATAGTCGCCCCTCAGTACAGACCCCCTCCACTACGTATAGACCCCCTCCGTCAGTGCAGATCCCCCCACTAAGTATAAACCCCTCCCTCAGTACAGACCCCCCTCCATTAGTACAGACCCCCCTCCACTAAGTATCGACCCCCTTCTGTCAGTGCAGACTCCCCACTAAGTATAAACCCCTCCCTCAATACAGACCCCCTCCATTAGTACAGACCCCCCAGAACAAACACCCCCTCATTAGTACAGACCCCCCCAGGACAAACCACCCCCCTCCATTAGTACAGACCCCCCAGGACAAACACCCCCCCCCTCCATTAGTACAGTCCCCCCCAGGACCAACCACCCCCCTCCATTATTACAGACCCCCCAACAAACCACCCCCCTCTATTAGTACAGACCCCCTATAAACCACCCCCCTCCATTAGTACAGACCCCCCTATAAACCACCCCCTCCATTAGTACAGACCCCTCAGTAACCACCCCCCTCCATTAGTACAGACCCCCCCATTAGCCACCCCCCTCCATTAGTACAGACCCCCCATAAACCACCCCCCTACATTAGTACAGACTCCCAGGACAAACCACCCCCCTCCTTTAGTACAGCCCCCCGATAAACCACCCCCTCCATTAGTACAGACCCCCGACAAACCACCCTCCTCCATTAGTACAGACCCCCCATAAAAGACCCCCCTCCATTAGTACAGACCCCTCCATAAACCACCCCCCTCCATTAGTACAGACCCCCCATAAACCACCCCCTCCATTAGTACAGACCCCCCCATAAACCACTCTTACTTCATTAGTACAGACCCCCCCATAAACCACCCCCCTCCATTAGTACAGACCCCTCCATAAACCACCCCCCTCCATTAGTACAGACCCCCATAAACCACCCCCTCCATTAGTACAGACTCCCCCATAAACCACCCCCCTCCATTAGTACAGACCCCCCACAAACCACCCCCCTCCATTAGTACAGACCCCCCCCACAAACCACCCTCCTCCATTAGTACAGACCCCCCCACAAACCACCCCCCTCCATTAGTACAGACCCCCCTCAGGACAAACCCCATGTGACAGAGAGGAGGAGAAGAACAAATGACAGGCACTGCGCGGACCGCCCCTCCCCCCAACAACGTCACTGCGCGGCTCTCTCTCCGAACAGACAGCCGCTCCGATCTCCTCTGACAGGAGGATGGAGGAGGGACGGACTTGGGCAGGAAACACAGCAGCAGTGGTGAGCGGTGGAGAGAGCGGCCTCTGGACACCAACATGGAGAGGAGGAGGAGGAGGGAGGGGAGCACTCTGGCGCTTGAGCGCCCCCACCTCTGTGGCGCCCGGGTGAACTGCACCCCATGCACCCGCCTAGGATCAGCCCTGGAATTCCACATCTTTGCCGCTCTTACAGTAAAGAACCCTCCACGCAGTCTAAGGTTAAACCTCTTTTCTTCTAATCTTAATGAGTGGCCACATGTCTTATTAAACTCCCTTCCATGGAAAAATTCTATCCTTATTGTGGGGTCAGCAGTATGGTATTTGTGAATTTAAATCATATCCCCTCTCAAGCATCTCTTCTCTAGAGAGAAAACGTTCAGTGCTTGTAACCTTTCTTCATAACTAATATCCTCCAGTCCCTTTATTATCTTTGTAGCCCTACTCGGTACTCGCTGCATTTCCAGTACATCCTTCCTGAGGACTGGTGCCCAGAACTGGACAGCATACTCCAGGTGAGGCCGGACCAGAGTCTTGTAGAGTGGGAGAATTATCGCTTTATCTCTTGAGTTAATCCCCTTTTTAATGCATGCCAATATTCTGTTTGCTTTGTTAGCAGCAGCTTGGCATTGCACGTCATTGCTGAGCCTATCATCTACTAGGATGAGACATCTACAGGACCAGGTCCTTTTCCATCCTTGAGTCCCTCAGAGGTTCTCCCCCCAGTGAGTAGATTGCATTCATATTTTTGCCAGCCAAATGCATTATTTTACATTTTTCCACATTAAACCCCATTTGCCATGTAGTTGCCCACCCCATTAATTTGTTCAGATCTTCTTGCAAGGTTTCCACATCACACAGAAGTTATTGCCCTGCTTAGATTAGTATCAACCTCAAATACAGAGATTAAACTGTTTACCCCATCCTCCAGGTCGTTTATGAGTAAATTAAATTGGATTGGTCCCAGCACAGAACCCTGGGGGACCCCACTTTCCACCCCTGACCATTCTGAGTACTCCCCATTTATCACCACCCTCTGAACTCACCCTTGTAGCCAGTTTTCAATCCATGTACTCACCCTATGGTTCATGCCAATTGACCTTACTTTGTACAGTAAACGTTTATGGGGAACTGTGTCAAATGCATTTGCAAAAACCAGATACACCACGTTTACAGGCCTTCCTTTATCTAGATGGCAGCTCACCTCCTCGTAGAATGTTAACAGATTGGTTTGGTAAGAACGATTCTTCATGAATGCATGCTGATTACTGCTAATGATATTGTTTTCATTACTAAAATCTGGTATATAGTCCCTTATCATCCCCTCCAAGAGCTTACATACTATTGATGTTAGGCTAACTGGTCTGTAATTCCCAATTTCTAGCTTTTTTTTGGTTTTGGTTAGTGAATATCTCTACCTCTGGACCCCCCCCCGTCACCTAGTTTAAAAGCCCCTCTAACTTTTCAGCCATCTTCACTCCCAGCAGATCTGCACCCTCCTCATTTAGGTGCAGTGCATTCCAGGAACCCAAACCCCTCCTTATTACACCAGCTCCTCAGCCATTTGTTTACTGCCCTAATCTCTCTCTGCCTTTCTGAAATGGCTTGAGGTATCAGTAGTATTTCTGAGAATACTACCTTGGAGGTCCTTTTCCTCAAATTAGCTCCTAAGTCCCTAAAATCGTTCTCTAGGACACTCCATCTGCCTCTGACTTTGTCATTGGTGCCAACATGCACCATGACAGCCGGGTCTTCCCCAGCCCCTCCCAGTAATCTGTCATGATGTGCCGAACCAGAGCGCCCGGTAGACAACATACAGTTCAGGGCTTTGGGTCTTTGTGACAGATTTCCCTCTCTGTCCTTCTAAGAATTGAGTCCCCTACCACCATAATCTGTCTTTCCTTTCCCTTCTTACCCCCCACTCTTATTGGAGGAGTCCTTCCCCTGGCAGCTAGGGGCATCCCTCAGCTCCAGCGGTGCTGGTCCCTGACTGGTTTCACCAATGTCACTCAATGGAGCGTACTTAATTATTGGGATGTTCCAGCCTAGGATCGGCCTCCCTGGCACTTTCCCCTCTAACCTTCCTAACTGTCACCCATCTATTTTTTTCTAGTGCCTGCCCCTCTTTGAATCCACCTGCCTCACTGCTGGCCCCTGCCGGCATTGCTGGGTACGTTCCCGGCTCTCCTTTAGTATGAAGGGTCTTCTCAGTGCTGATAGTTGCTTCTCTAGATTTAGAACCTGGGCTTCCAGGGAAACAATGTGCTTACGTTTTGCACAGCAATATCCGCTCTCGATCAGATGATCATACACTTAGCTATATAGGAAAACATAGTGGTTTTGAATGTATTTCCTTATTATATTTATTATAGTGGGGAGTAAAACATAACATATATTTAAAATATTACTTTTATTTGTAAAGGATTTGATAAATATAAAATAATAAATATTAACATCACATTCTCATCCCAGCCATTTGGTCGAGTTTAGCGCTTCTTTTCCCTTGTATTTCTGGCTTTCTCTATCTGCTTTGCTGGAAAAACCTGTAACTACCTTTTCTTAACAGTTAGTAAAATATTTTAAAATCAGCCCTTACTGACCCCAGTAGCTGCAGGCATTATGGAGCAATTCATTCTTAAAGTTCACAGCAGAAGCACTGGTCATTCAAGTAAATCTTTCAACAGCTCAGCTACCCCTGTTTTACCCTCCCAGTAGGTGCTCAGCATCTCAGGTCACTCTGCTACCTCCTCATAACAGTGACTCTACAGTCTTCCATCCTTCTAATCTCTAATGTCAAATACTATTTTTATTTCTGGGAGTGCGGAGCAAGACGAGCCGAGCCGCTGAGAGAATGACCTGGACAACTTTGTCCTACAGGTAAGCTTATAATAAGTATTATCTATAAACCTGTGCCTTTTAGTAGATAGAGATGTTGGCTCCGGCCAATGAAGTTGCTTGCACATGCTCGGTACACTGTGCATTCACGGCACACAGCACAGTGCCATGATGATACTCCCATGTGTATGCATGGGAGTTACATCAATGTGGCCTGGCCATTCAAGTGGCCAGAGAGCACGAACCTGAAAGGAAGACCAGGCAAAGATGGAAGCACTGGGAGTGGTGACAGTCTAGCGCTGGAGGGCTTTGTTTCACAGGTAAGTCTGACATAATATGCTAATATGTAGTGCATGCTAGCATATTATAACATAAACCACCTGGGGCCCATAAAAAAAGGAGATTAAAGAGAGGTCAGTAATAGTCACCTACATCCTTCTTCAATATTGGTTTTCTATACATTGCATTGGTAAGTAAATGTAATAAGTCCAGTTGCTAAGAACATTCATTCATATAGAAACTATTGGATTAATTCCATCCAACATAACATTTCAGGTTCATTCACAGCACAAAAAAATGCCCAAGCTTTCAGTACTGCAACAATACCTGTCCCTGCCCAAAGACATTTGGGAAATGGTACAGATGTGTCATTGTACTACTTCCTCAATGCCCATAAGAACAGTAGGCCAAGAGGTGAGGGTCTATTGCCACCCCCCAAAAAAAAGACTATCAGAGAAACAATTCTGATTTTGCATTGCACTTAGAACTGTCGGCTTACGCTCACTGCCAGTCATTTTGGCTGAAGTTAGCCGTCTGATCATCTGTCCTGGTCAGCTTGTTGTACTATGGAGAGCACTTTCTTTTTTATTCCTAGCATTTCATTTCTTTTCAAGATTTGTTGGCATCTAACGGCTTCAGTGTTTCATAAAGATCCAAACAGCTCATGAATCTCCAGAGGATAATAATCTGTTATTACTGCCAGTTGTTCTTTATACCTTTCCAACCAGATTCTCCTTCTGCATAGTGGGTTTAGTTGTGACATAATGTAAATCAACATTTTTTTCCATGCAAACCTTTTAACATTAAAGAGGTTTGCCACTTTACAGAAACTGTGGACTCCATAGCCAAATCCATCAGTTTAGCAACACAGAGGCACTGCAACCCAGGCCAGGATTAGGATTAGAACTCATAGGTATAGCTGCAAAGCCATATCCAATTCGTGTTGATAAAATGTGACCTCTCTCTACTCTTTGTATGTAATAAATCCCAAAAGGAAAATGTAATATTTTGCAGCTTACCAATAATTAGTAAGGATGGGCTGAACAGCCCTCAGTTTGGTTCGTGCCAGAATTCTCGAATATCGCAAAAGTTCGGACCCGAATTACGAATCCCATTGAAGTCTATGGGAATCTGAACAGGAAAAATCAAAAGACCCCATTTTGAAGTCATATTTGCAAGTTATTGGCCATAAAAGGGGTATGGGGGCCAGGTACTGCCATGGGGGACATGTACCAATGCAAAAACACTTTTATAAAAGATTGTCTTTAAAAGAGCAGTGATTTTAATGATGCCTAAAGTGAAATAATAAAAATTAAAAATTCCTTGAAATATAGTGCTGGGGGGGGGGGGCCTTAGTCTGCCTTTAAAGTGGCGCATCTGTACCATGTATAGAACATGCTGCAGCAAAACTGACATTTCTAAAAAAAAAAAAAAAATGACATATAAATTGATTTTCCCCGCGAGCTTTCTTTATTTTGAAGACAACGGCTTGGGGAGCCAGTCTGTATCATGAGGCCACAATTTAGTGCACTCTGAAAAAGATTAGATTTTTTTGGATAAATTCTAGTGTTCTTTTTTGTCTTTGGATGGAATTGACAAGTTTTGCACCACAGTGAGCAAGCCTTATGTGAAGAAGACAAATTATAGCACACTCAGGCCAAGATTTACAATTTTTTAAATATAAAGTCTGCTGTCTCTTTTGCAGACTTTGGATAGAAGAAACAGGTGCAGAAAAATTGGGCTTTGGGTGTGGGGGGCGCCTTCACATCGTAACCCTATAGAGGTACTCTTGATGAAAGCAAGAATTGTCCTTGCTGTAAAAACTTGAACTTGTACGCCCCTGTCAAACAGGAAAAATTGGTCTTTGGGTGTTGTTGGTGCCTACACCCTGTAACCTTCTAGAGGTACTCTTGATGAAAGCAAGATTTGACCTTACTGTAAAAAAATTTAAATTTGATGCCCCTGTCACACAGTTGTGGAAAAATTGGTCTTTGGGTGTTGTTGGTACCTTCACCCAGTAACCTTCTAGAAGACTCTTGATGAAAGCAAAAATTGGCCTTGCTGTAAAAAATTTAAATTTGATGCACCTGTCAAACAGCTGCGGAAAAATTTGTAGAAGAATATACATCAGCCTAAACTGATTTTTTTTGGGGATATGTATTATAGCAAAAAGTTAAAAAAAAAATTTGTTTTTCAAAATTGGCGCTCTTTGTTTGTTTATAGTGCAAAAAATAAAAACTGCAGTGGTGAACAAATACAACCAAAAAAAAAGCTCTATTTGTGGGAAAAAAGGGACATCAATTTTGATTGGGTACAGCATTGCACGACCGCGCAATTGTCAGTTAAAGCGACGCAGTGCTGTATCACAAAAAATGGCCTGGTCATTAAGGGGGCAAATCCTTCCGGGGCTGAAGTGGTTAAATTAAGGACTGACGCTGATAGTAATGTAAAAACGATAAAAAAACAAAATAAGTTTAAAAGGGGGAACACCAGCCATCGCAGTCATAAAATCTGCGGCTGACGATTAAAAAAAAAGGGGCAGGCAGGCGACAAAAAAAAGAAAACCAGCAACCAAAAAAAAAAAAAAGGGGGTATACAGCACTGTATACAGCACTAAATATTATGTAAAGCTGTGTTAAACACTGCACTACAGTAACACACTACACTTACACACTATAAACACACACTAAACTAACACTCTACACTCAGAGTCACAATAAGTGAACACAGTAACTTCTAGTAGCAAACTGAGCCCTGCTCTATCTGTCACCACTCCAGCACACTACAAGAGATTTTTATGGGAAGTTACCTTTTACAGTGTGGGGTGGGACTATGAGCACTGAGCTGTGATTGGAGAAAGTACAGTAATCATCACTTTGTCCAATCAGGGGGGCTCTGACGGTGCTAATTAGCGAAGCTGGTCAGGTGCAATGCTTCATCCAATTAGGGCCCTAGAATGCATTGTGAAGTGCGCAGTGCATTGTGGAGTGCTCTGTGGGCGAACATCCCGCCGAGTTACCCGCACATTCAGGTGTTCGCCGAACAGGCGAACGGGTGATGTTCGGGCCGAACTTTTGCTTGGCTTGAACTGTTCTCCCCTCTGTAATTCTTAGATGAAGTGACTGCATTTCTTTTCCTAAGCTTTTTCTCCATTTTTTTTTACCTGGTGATCTGGCCAGA
Source organism: Aquarana catesbeiana (assembly GCF_042186555.1). Taxonomy (NCBI): domain Eukaryota; kingdom Metazoa; phylum Chordata; class Amphibia; order Anura; family Ranidae; genus Aquarana; species Aquarana catesbeiana. The sequence continues at coordinate 94,417,073 of NC_133325.1, forward strand.
AACACATATCACTGCAATGGGGGAGAGCACAGAAGTGCACATTGGTACAATGATGGTGAGTAGTGGAGCATATGAGGCAAGTGAAATGGGGGCACGTGGGAGAGGTGGTGAGAGCAGGACAAGGACATCAGAAGCAGTGATAGAAGTGGGGGTTGTATCTGCCATCCGAGTTTTAGGATGTTTCTGTTCTTGTACATATTTATTTTTTACCTTTAAAAATAAAAGTTAAATTAAAAGACCTTACAAAAGTATTATGTGGCAAGGTCCACCTATGTGGGAAAAAAAAAAAAAACTAACAAAATCAATTCTATGCTTATGATCAAATGCAACTATATACACACACACGTATATGCAAAGTGAAATACAATTGAGAAAGTCACAAAAAAAGAGGAGCAAAAGCATAAAAAAACATAATGGACCATTCCAAATAGCAGTACCATATGTGCAAAAATAGGTAATATAGGAATAAAGGTTTACGTGTACAAACTGCTATTATCATATCATGATATGATAACCAGGACATCTGGTTACAAAGGATGGGGAGATGGCGAAGGTATTGAATTTATTCTTCTCCTCAGTCTTCACGAGTGAATCGGGGGGCTTCAGTAACCAAAACTGCAGTGTTTATCCTCATGACACAACACAGGAAGCACCTACATGGTTAACAGAGGACAGAATTAAAATTAGACTTGAGAAACTTTTTTTTTTTTTTTTGAAAATTCTTTTTATTGATTTTTAATGTAACACATAACACACATACAACTGATGGGCAACATACCACATCAGTAACGGTCATGCAAGACCACAAATACACCTAACATATACTACTAACTTCCCTCCCCTCCCCCAACCCGACCGGTACCATATATCGCCCAGGCAAAGATGAATATCTTAAGGTAAGACAGAATTTTTACTCTGCTTAATTAACAGTCAATAGGGGTATTCACCCTGTAATTGTGTTTACAGATTGGGACTTTTTCATTGAATGGTCTGTTTGTTCACCAAGGCTTTATGCCGTAATTGGTTACCCATATGCATTCATTATAACCTTCCTAACCCACTGTATCCGAAGAGTCTAGCCAAGCCTGCCAAACCCTTTTAAATTTCTTCTCACAACTTCTGGCTTTATAAGTAGCTTTATATAAGTGTATGACCGAGTTGACCAGTCCCTTCCAGTATGTTAATGTAGGTGCATCAGGCTTCTTCCAATTCAATATTATAGCTTTTCTACCGTAAAACAGGCTAATGTTCAATAAGGTACGAAGTGCCCTGGAAGGGACCACCTCCTCCACCAAACCAATCAGGCAGACCCGGGGAGCCAGTGGGACCGGCACACCCAGTACCTCTGTGAGGCACTTTGTAATGTCGGACCAGAAGATCTGAATCTTCGGACAGCTCCAGAAAATATGTTCCGCAGCAGCGGGGGAATGGGGACACCTCCAGCATTGGCTGCTCACTGTGGAATAAATGCGTGACAACCTGGCTGGTGTAAAATACACTCGATGGAGGAACTTGAACTGGATCAGACGGTCCCTTGCTGAAACTAAGTATTTAAATGGGTGATCCCACATGTCATCCCAGTCTTCCCCGTCTATACCAGCAATTTCTTGTTCCCATTTTTCCCTACATTTTGATATTCCTATGGGTGTTTTTTTAAAGAGGGATTTATATACTGAGGATAGGGGTTTGTCTAATTTCTCTGCCGACAAGAGGGATTCCAGTGCTGATGGCGCATATTCAATTCTTTGACAAGTAAACTGAGCCTGAAAAGCATGGCGTAGCTGGAGACAACGAAAAAAAAAGGAATTGGGTAGGTCATGTCTAATTTTTAACTGGTCAAAAGTACAGAGCTCACCCTCCCTGGTGATATCACTTAACGCTTTAATGCCTCTAGATGCCCACAGCGCAGGATCTGGGAAAGAGAAGAAATGTGGGAGACAGGGATTCATCCACAGTGGAGTGGAGGGTGATATTCCCGTGTAGCTAGGGGACATCATGACGGTGGTGACTCCCCATGCCTTAATGGTGGCCTTCATTGAGTCTGTTAAAGGGAGACAAGATCTCTGACCTCTGTATAGTGCTAACCTCAGACTCTCATATGACCCCAGATGAGCTGCCTCTACAACCGTAGCAGAATCACCGTCATCTGCCCTCAGCCACTTCCTAGCAAACACCATCTGTCCTGCCAGATAATATTTCTGCCAGTCAGGTAGTGCCAGACCTCCCTGACCCCACGGCTCCTGCAGAATCTTGATACTTATGCGAGGAGATTGTCGTGACCAAATAAAAGATCCTATAATGCAGTTTAGAGACTTAAAGAAGGAAGCTGGGATCCACACCGGACAATGCCGTAAAAAATACAATATCACAGGAAGAAATTTCATTTTAATAAGGCTGACCCTTCCCAACAACGAGAGGGGTAAGTTTTTCCATGCTAATATCTTTTGCTTGAGCTTGGTCACTGCTGGAAGGAGATTCAGAGATATATAGTCATCAGGGTTGGCTGTTATTTTGACCCCAAGGTAAGTAATTGTATTAACCCACTGCAACGGCATTGTATTGTCTGAGAGTTTTTTTGCATCTGGACCTAGTGGCAGAATTGAGGATTTATTCCAATTGACCCTAAGTCCCGAGAAAATAGTAAATTTGTCTAGAATTTGAAGAGCTGCTCTTAATGAAGGCCCAGGATCCCTAAGAAACAATAGCAGGTCATCAGCATATAGAGCAATACTTTCTTTGATATTACCCACTGTGATTGCTCCCACCTCCTGAGATTGTCTTATTGCCCTGGCCATAGGTTCCATCATTAGGGCAAACAGGAAGGGGGATAGAGGGCACCCCTGCCTGGTACCCCTCCCTATGGGAAAAAATTCCGAAACCCTGGAACCAAGCCTCACCGCCGTTTTCGGAGCACTGTATAGCATCGAGACCCAACGACGAAACCCGGGACCGAAACCCATGGCCTCTAGTACTTTATTCATGAAGGGCCAATCCACTGAGTCAAAGGCCTTCTCAATGTCTATTGAGACAACCACTGCAGCCGAAAACTCAGGATTCAATATTTGTAAGTGAGTGAATAATCTCCTCAGGTTCGTATCAGTGGACATACCAGGCATGAACCCTGTCTGGTCAATATCCACCAGGGTTGAAATAACCCCGGCCAATCGCGATGCCAAGACCTTTGTCAATATCTTGAGATCCATGTTGAGCAGCGCAATTGGGCGATACGAGGAGCACTCCGTTGGATCTTTGCCCGGTTTCAAGAGGAGCACCATATATGCTTCCATCATTGAGGCCGGCAATTCCCCCTGCTCCCAACAATGTGCGTATAATAAATTTAATCTACGTGCCAGTTGGGACATATATACTTTGTAGAAATCTGCAGGTAAACCGTCCGGACCCGGAGCCTTCTGTGGGGGAAAGGCAAGTATGGCTGCCTCAATTTCTATAGTTGAAATTTTGTCATCTAGAGTGGCCACATCATTGTCCGCCAGTTTTGGCATAGCGAGACTCTGAAGCAACCCCTCCAGCTCAGCCATATTATAGGATGGGATAGGTGAATATAGGGACTTGTAAAAATTTACAAATGCTTCAAGGATACCCATAGGGTCCGAGATCATCTGCCCCACCCCATTCCTTATTATTGGTATACTAACTGGTATTCTTTGGTCAGCTGCTAAATTAGCTAGGAGTTTCCCGTTTTTGTCACCTTCAGCGAAGATGGATTCTGCTTTGTGTTTGGCTTCAGTGTGAGCCAGGTTCGAAAAGTGTAACGCCACCTTCCTCCTGCTCTCCAACAGAGACACATAACCTGCCTCAGAGGGAGAATCAGCCTGGCTCTGAGCATGTTCCCTTTCCTCATCCAACAATATACGGCATTTCTCATTATGATCCCTCCTGACTGCCTTAATTGCCGAGATGCACTCACCCCTCGCTACTGCTTTGAATGCATCCCAAACCACAGAGGAGTCAGTGGAGTTGGCATTAGTTACCCAGTATGAATCTATAGCTGATTGAACTTGAGTAGCGACCTGGTCTTCTTGTAACCAACCTGGAGCAAGTCTCCAGCCCCCCTTTCCTCCCCCTTGGGGAAAAACCAATGTGACCAGCAAAGGATTATGGTCAGAGGTTCCACCAGCCAGGTACTTTGACTCATGGATACAGACTTGAGAAACTTAACATTAATAAATCACCGGGACCAGATGGCTTGCATCCGAGGGTACTTAGGGAACTCAGTCAAGTGATTGCCAGACCGTTGTTCCTAATTTTTACAGATAGTCTACTGACTGGAATGGTACCAGCTGATTGGAGAAAAGTCAATGTAGCACCAATATTTAAAAAAGGCCCAAAATACATCCCTGGGAATTACAGACCAGTTAGCCTAACATCAATAGTATGTGAACTCTTGGAGGGGATGATAAGGGACTATATACAAGATTTTAGTAATAAGAACGGTATCATTAGCAGTAATCAGCATGGATTCATGAAGAATCGTTCTTGCCAAACCAATCTATTAACCTTCTATGAGGAGGTGAGTTGCCATCTAGATAAAGAAAGGCCGGTAGACGTGGTGTATCTGGATTTTGCAAAAGCATTTGACACAGTTCCCCATAAACGTTTACTGTACAAAATAAGGTCCGTTGGCATGGACCATAGGGTAAGTACAAGGATTGAAAACTGGCTACAAGGGCGAGTTCAGAGGGTGGTGATAAATGGGGAGTACTCAGAATGGTCAGGGGTGGGTAGTGGGGTTCCCCAGGGTTCTGTGCTGGGACCAATCCTATTTAATTTGTTCATAAACGACCTGGAGGATGGGATAAACAGTTCAATCTCTGTATTTGCAGACGATACTAAGCTAAGCAGGGCAATAACTTCTCCGCAGGATGTGGAAACCTTGCAAAAAGACATGAACAAATTAATGGGGTGGGCGACTACATGGCAAATGAGGTTCAATGTAGAAAAATGTAAAATAATGCATTTGGGTGGCAAAAATATGAATGCAATCTATACACTGGGGGGAGAACCTCTGGGGAATCTAGGATGGAAAAGGACCTGGGGGTCCTAGTAGATGATAGGCTCAGCAATGGCATGCAATGCCAAGCTGCTGCTAACAAAGCAAACAGAATATTGGCATGCATTAAAAGGGGGATCAACGCCAGAGATAAAACGATAATTCTCCCACTCTACAAGACTCTGGTCCGACCGCACCTGGAGTATGCTGTCCAGTTCTGGGCACCAGTCCTCAGGAAGGATGTACTGGAAATGGAGCGAGTACAAAGAAGGGCAACAAAGCTAATAAAGGGTCTGGAGGATCTTAGTTATGAGGAAAGGTTGCGAGCACTGAACTTATTCTCTCTGGAGAAGAGACGCTTGAGAGGGGATATGATTTCAACTTACAAATACTGTACTGGTAACCCCACAATAGGGATAAAACTTTTTCGCAGAAGAGAGTTTAATAAGACTCGGGGCCACTCATTACAATTAGAAGAAAAGAGGTTTAACCTTAAACTACGTAGAGGGTTCTTTACTGTAAGAGCGGCAAGGATGTGGAATTCCCTTCCACAGGCGGTGGTCTCAGCAGGGAGCATTGATAGCTTCAAGAAACTATTAGATAATCACCTGAATGACTGCAACATACAGGGATATATAATGTAATACTGACATATAATCACACACATAGGTTGGACTTGATGGACTTGTGTCTTTTTTCAACCTCACCTACTATGTAACTATGTAACTATATAAAATTAACACGATTCATTTACAGAAGAATTTGTCATGCTTAAATATGTGATTGGTGTCAGAAATGCTTTTTTCGTCATACCACTCTTCTCGAAACGTCCACAGTACAGTAATACAAATGTAATGATTGCAGTCAAAACAAAATGTTTAATTGTCTTGTCTCTTATATTGTAATACATTGTTAATGATACAGTTACATTTTTGTTTTTTTTAGCTTCTCTTCATTCCATATCCAGCAGCTCAAATTTCATATCTGACTCATTGGGGTTGATTTTTAATAGACTGTGCACTTTGAAAAGTGCAATTGCCCTGGTCAGATGTTCTTCATTCATAATAGCATGAATCAGAAAAGTAATGCATTACGGCCACTAGATGGCGCTGATGACCATTGGAAATAAATAGTCCTTTGCTATGATCATTAGTTCTATCTTGTGGCCATAATGTGGTATTTTACTGATTTGTGTTATTCTTATGAATGAAAATATGTGGCCTGGAGAGAAAAGACCCTAGTAACATTATATTTTGCCAACATTCACACAGAATGAATGTACATGCAGTTTTGAAGGAGGAATAGCTCAGGGAATTTAAAAAAAATATATATCCACAGTTACAGGATAAATGGTTGGAAATGTTACTGCAGCACATAGTGTCAGCAGGCTGGATATTAGCCTCATAGGGGTCGATTCACTAACATTTACCATATGCGATAAGGGTATCATGTTACTCATTTGCATAAATTATCGCATACGGTAAGTTAAGTACAATTCACTAAAAAATAAAAAATTATTTTGTGGTAAACAACGAAAAAGAAAAAAATGGGTGGTAAATATTGCAAAAAATCGTGAGGTAATCTGTTAAAGCGGGGTTCCACCCAAATTTTGAACAATATCTGTATGTATTCTCTTCCTTGCCTAGATGCTGACATGCCGTTTAAAAAAAATTAAATCGCCGTAATTACCTTTTATTTTTCTATTCTTCTTTGCACTTCCTGGTTCTCCTCCCATGGGAGTAGGCGTGTTTCTAGCCTCTCCCAGACCTCCTGGGAGCTAGTCTCAGGCTTCCCAGGATGCCACTGAGCATGTGCGGGAACGAGCGGTGAATGCTGGGAGCACAGCATTCACCACATCCAGGAAATAAATGCTTGTGGGCTTCAAATGCCCACAATGAAGATGGAAACCGCCTGCAGTGAATAATAGAAGTTATTCTTTCCGACGAAATCTGACACAGGCGGACATATTACGCACAATATGTGAGTATGTAATGCTGAGAAGAAAAGTTTGTGAATGAACTAAAAAAAAAAAAAATCATAGATAGGTGGACCCCCGCTTTAAGTCCAATTCACAAATGAAACTGAAACTAAAAAAAGGTGCCATATTTAACACCATCCTTTTGGTGGCAGTAACCAGTGCAGTACCAAAAAGAGGGGCCTTCCACCCACCGAGAGCCTAATTCAACCCACTGAAAGGGACCTAATTCCACCCACTTAACACCCACAGGAAGGGGTACTATTCCACCCAAAGAAAGGGGTACAATACTACCCTCAGAGAGGGGACTAATTCCACCCACAGAGGACCCACAGAAAGTTGACACTATTCCCCCAGCAGTGGACACACAAAAATGTGGCATTATACATCACAAGTACACAAGTATTTTTTTTTTTATTAAATCAAAAAGGCATGACGTGCAGTGGACATTAAATGCTAACATCTGCTAAAATTTCAAGAACTTAAAAAAAAAAAAATATTTTAAAGTAAAGATTTACAAAAGTGCAACAATGTCAGCAATGCCAACAATGTCAACCATGACAATTACTCCAACCAGAAGTGACCTCTTGAAGTGGCCACTGTAATACTTTTGGTTCTAGACACCATTACAATAAGTTAAACTTGGATAGGAATATGAAAAATACATAAAAAATTTAACCACTTACAGACCGGAAATTTTTCCCCTTTAATGACCAGGCCATTTTTAGCAATACGGCACTGTGTCGCTTTAACTGACAATTGCGCAGTCGTGCGTCATTGTACCCAAACAAAATTTATGTACTTTTTTTCCCACAAATAGAGCTTTCTTTTGGTGGTATTTGATCACCTCTGCGTTTTTTATTTTTTGCTCTATAAACAAAAAAATAGCGACAATTTTGAAAAAAAAAACATTTTTGCTATAATAAATATCTAAAAAAATAAATAAATAAATACATTTCTTCATCAGTTTAGGCCAATGTGTATTCTTCTACATATTTTTGGTAAACATTTTTTTTTACTAGTAATGGCGGTGATCAGTGATTTTTAGTGGACACTTTTGACACTTTTTTGGGACCACTGACATTTATACAGTGATCAGAGCTATAAAAATGCACTGATTACTGTATAAATGACACTGGCATGGAAGGGGTTAACACTAGGGGCGATCAAAGGGTTAAATGTGTTAAATGTTGAGGTGTTTCTAACTGTGGGGGGGGAGGGGACTGACTGGGAGTACAGAGAGATCGCTGTTCCTGATCACTAGGAACAGACGATCGCTCTCTACTCTCCTGTCAGAACGGGGATCTGTTTGTCCCCATTCTGCCTCTCTTTGGCGCGATCGCGGGGGGCCGGCGGATATCGCGTCCACCAGCCACGTGCATCAGCTCCCCCCCCTCCACCATTATAGCTGTTAAAGGGACCGACGTACAGCTATGGCGGTTTGTGGGAGCGAGCCGATCTGCCTCAGTAGAATGACGGCGGATGGTCGGCAAGTGGTTAAACAATCATAAAAAAGATATAGTCCCGTTTTCTTTAGTTTCCACAATATAAACATAGGCAGCAGCAAAGAATTGGGCCAAAAACATAGAAAATAGCACTTTCAACAACTCTAGTAGGCCATACATTTACAAAAAAAACTCATTATGAATGTATAGTATGATGGATTTAGTAAAGTAGCTTGAATTACCAGGCATCAGGAGACATACATTTGAAAATGTAGTTCAAATTTCAATGCCTTCAAATACAGAGTATTGTAAAAAAAAATTTATATTCAAAAATATTTTTTTTGCAAAAGAAAAATAACATTATAACATTATAATAATATTATAAGGAAATGACCTTAACTGCTTCAGCCCCGGAAGATTTTACCCCCTTCCTGACCAGAGCACTTTTTGCGATTCAGCACTGTGACGCTTTAACTGACAATTGCGCGGTCATGCAATGTTGCACCCAAACAAAATTGACGTCCTTTTTTCCCCACAAATAGAGCTTTCTTTTGGTGGTATTTGATCACCTCTGCGTTTTTTATTTTTTACGCTATAAACAAAAAAAGAGCGACAATTTTGAAAAAAACACATTTTTTTTTACTTTTTGCTATAATAAATATCCCCCAAAATATATTAAAAAAAAACAACAATTTTTTTTCCTCAGTTTAAGCCGATATGTATTCTTTTACATATTTTTGGTAAAAAAAAAAAAAAAAAAAATCACAATAAGCGCATATTGATTGGCTTGCGCAAAAGTTATAGCATCTACAAAATAGGGGATAGTTTTTTACTAGTAATGGGGGCGATCTGCGATTTTTATCGGGACTGCGACATTATGGAGGACACATCGGACACTTTTGACACATTTTTGGGACCATTGGCATTTATACAGTGATCAGTGCTATATAAAAATGCACTGATTACTGTAGAAAATGTCACTGGCAGGGAAGGGGTTAAACACTAGGGGGCGATCAAGGGGTTAATTGTGTTCCTTCTCTGTGTTCTAACTGAAGGGGGCATGGGACTGTCTAGGGGAGATGACAGATCGCTGTTCATCCTCTGTATGAACAGACGATCAGTCTCTTCTCCCCTTAGAAAACTGTGTGTTTACACACATAGATCCCGGTTCTCGGTGTGTCAGCAGCGATCGCGGAAGTCCCGGCGGTGATCGTGACCACTGGGCACTCGCATCGGCTCCGGGGGAGAGCAGTGGGCGTGCGCCCCTTGTGGCCACAGGGCGAAGCGTCGTTACATAACGTCGTTTCGCCCAGCCGTGCCATTCTGCCGCAGTAAAACTGCGGCGGCTGGTTGACAAGTGGTTAAACAACCCTTAACTAGTGACACAATTACCGCGTGAGAAAATGCGGTAGTTACCGAACAATCGTAAAAATACCACATTCGTTATTGAACGCTAAATTCTTAGTGAATTGAACTTTCACAACTGATTTACTGCATGTGTTATTTTACTGCATTTTATTTGCCATTATTTAACTCTTAGTGAATTGACCCCATAGAGAGAGATGGAAATGTTTAGGCTAGGGCAAATGTATATCAGCAAAGCTAAGTAAAAAAAGGCCAAGCTGCACAGAAGAAGAAAAGATTTTATAGGTAGGTATTTATTATCATAGCTAATTTTAAAGACTCTTGGTTTTTGCATGGAATGTCTGACTAATGTGGCATTACTGAATCTGCAGAATCCATACATATTCTGCACTGTGTTCTATGACTATGTAAGGTCGGATACAAGATCACAGATCCAGCAGTCTTTTACATGCAGGTGTGCTTTATCTTCACTGACAGTTATGATCTGCATCGTAAATGCTTGTGATGTGGCTTCAGAAATGTCCAGATGTTTTCTGTTTTCTCAGGTGCTACATCATTACACACCAAATATAAGGAACATTTTTGATTATTGGTAAATATGAGAAAGTATTTCATGATATTTTAAATACAGTATATCCGTAGCCCTTATATGTTATATCTTAAGAATTAAAGCTTAGATTTTAAAAAAACTGTAGTATACTTTGCATAAGCTATATATTCTTCATTAACACAGGAGATAAAAGCAGCTGGTAATTTGTGTCGGGAAGGGAACGTAGAGACAGACAAGCAGAGAGCTTGTCTATTCACAGCACAGCTCTGCAAGTTTCTTCATTTCTCTGCCTGTGTGGTGGGGGTGGGGGGTGTGCCTTTCCTTAACCACTTGCTTACTGGGCACTTAAACCCCCCTCCTATCCAGACCAATTTTCAGCTTTTAGCGCTGATGCACTTTGAATAACAATTGCGCGGTCATACAACACTGTACCCAAATTTTATCATTTTTTCCCCACAAATAGAGCTTTCTTTGGTGGTATTTGATCACCTCTGCGGTTTTTATTTTTTGTTAAAAAAATTTTAAAAGACCGAATTTAAAAATTTTTTTTTTTTTTATATTTTGTTATAACATTTTAAAAAGGGTAATTTTTCTCCTTCATTGATGTACGCTGATGAGGCGGCACTGATGGGCACCGATAGGTGGCAGTGATAGGCACTGATGGGTGGCAGTGCTGGGCATTGATTGGTGGCAATAATGGGCATTGATTTGGTACATTGATAGGCAACACTGCTAGGTGGCACTGATTGGCACCACTGGTGGGCATTGATAGGTGGTACTTGTGGGCATTGATAGGTGGCACTTGTAGGCATTGATAGGTGGCACTCATGGGCATTGATACGTGGCACTGGTGGGCACTGTGGGCACTGTCAGGTGGCAATGTCAGATGGCACTGGCAGGGGGTACTGGTGGCACAATTGAGGCATTATTGTCTCCTCCTCTTCGGGACCGATGTCCCTTGCTGATGAGCCGGTGATCAGCTTTTTTTTCTCCTCGCACTGTCAGCGCGAGGAGAAAAAAAAACAGATCACAGAGCTTTTGTTTTGATCATGTGATCAGCTGATCACATGGTAAGGGGCCGGGACTGGCCCTTTACTTGGATCGGTGATCACCCGAGTCTCAGTGACACCTTGATCACAGCGCGCTCCATGCGCGCCCTGCAGGGCGCGCGTGGGGCGCGTGCACAGGGGAGGCCGTCCTATGACGGCCTCCCGGGAATTCAGGTCCGCGCTTTAGCCGTCATTCGGGCTATAGCACGGATATCAAGTGGTTAACTAAGCTCACACACAGTGTATGACCGGACTCCACACCCACTACTGGAAGAGAAAGAAACATTTGTAACATGATCTGCACTTTCTAAATAATATCATCTCTGTGTATCATCTAATGCTATTCACTTCACTGCTGCAATGCTGCATCTGTCCCCCGGGGCCTCTACACTGAGAACCGAGCGATTGAACATCGCCAACAGCTCAGCAGCTTTCCGCTCTGACCCCCCCCGCGCTCACTGGAGCACTGAGCTGAACAGACCACACTCTGCTGAAAACGGGTCACAGGAGTGCAGAATGAATTGCACTCCAGTGACCTATAGGAGAAGCCCAGCCAAACGAGCTCAGGCTGGACTTCTCCTTTAAAGTAAAAAAACTTTCTGTGCTGCAGAAGTCACCTGAGTCTTACCTGAGCCTGATCCCATCCAGCGACGAGAGCAGCGGCTCTCACGGCTGTCTCCCTCCTCATTGGGCAGTTTGATAGCAGTAGCAGCCATTGGCTCCCACTGCTGTCAATGAAATGCTATGATGAGGGAGCGTGGGGGGCGGAACCGAGTCGCCCCGGTCTGTGTCAATAGATGCAGACTGGGCAGCTCAGGAGCGAGCACGCACAGGTGACCCAAGGGATAGTGTTTTTTCCTGGGGGGCACTTGCCAAAGAGGAGGGACCTGCAGCGCTTGTGGAGGACCCCAGAAAAGGAGGATTGGGTTCACTCTATGCAAAACCATTAGGTAAGTATAACAGGTTTGTTGTTTTAGTTTAAAAAAAAAAACAATGGTTTATGATCACTTTAAACCTAGGAACAAAAAGTTAATATCTTGCAGCGCATCAGTCTGTAGTGATCAGGTGGCTGCATTAGTTTTTCTTTCCTATGATTAAAGAAAACAAGTACCCTACCTCCCCAAGGGGAAGATTATGGGAAAGAAGGGGATTTTTAAGTGCCTAAAAATAGTAAACACAAAGGTGTGTGTGTGTGTGTTGACCAATAAAATTTGTAGCAAATTTTTATGTTTTATGTGTTTTGTTAATTTTCATGCAACAGATTTCCCGGCTGCAGCTTAAAGCGGAGTTCCACACAAAAATGGAACTTACGCTTTACAGGTTCCTTCCCCCCACCCAAGCCACCCGCGGGTATCTATGCCACTTCCCGCCCCCCCCCCCCCCCCCCGCTGTATTCTGGGAGACGCATGGGTCTCAGAAAACAGCAGGGACCAGTGGTATGCGCAGTAGGGAACCAGGAAGTGAAGCCGAGGATGGCGGCAGCAGGACCCGGCAGCCGAGGAATAGATCGGCTTCGGGTGAGGACACCCTGGACAGGTAAGTGCCCATATTTTAAAAGTCAGCAGCTGCAGTATTTATAGAAAAAAGAAACTGCGGAACTCCGCTTTAACTAGGCTGATTGGCATTGCAAAACAGAAAAAGGTGTGATTTGTCTAAAAGCTACATTCCTGGTGCCTTCTTGGTAGCATATGCATGGATTGTGCGTATGTTGCCATGGATAGTCACCAGGAAAGGAAAATTACAGAGAGGTAAGTATTCAATTTTCCATTTTAGCGCAGTGGTTCTCAGCCTCAGTCCTCAAGTACTCCGACAGGACATGTTTTGTGAATTTATCTTCTATAAAATAGCTGTCCAAAATACCAAGCCATTGACTGTGATTTAAAGCACCTGTGCAAGATGAAGGAAAACCTGCAAACATGGCCTGTTGGGGGTACTTGAGGACAGGGTTTACTCTAGCACTTTGTTGTGCACACCCCAAATTTTTAGGTATTTTGGGGGTTATTCAAGGCAAATCCACTCTGCAATACAAGTGTACTCACTGTAAATGAAGCCTGGTGATTTTATAATCCAATCATGTAGAAGCAAAGATGCTGTTTTTTTATTTTCCTTGCATGTTCCCCTCGGATCTCCAGCAACTGCACTTCCAAGTGCACTTGTAGTGCAAAGTGGATTTGCCTTTAGGAAATAAACCCCAAAGTCCAAAATACCTAATAATTTGGGGTGTACAGAGCAAAATGCTAGAGTGCAATTTACCTAATGGGGAAGCTATTTCGATTGACTTGTATGTCCCCAAGGAAAGACATTGGTAGGGTTTTACCCTCACTTCCTGTTTGGCTATGTGACAGGAAGTGAATAAATTTGAAGGAGAAAGTGGCAATATTTGGGAGGTGTCTTCACCCTATCAGGGGTGCAGACATCCCATAAAACTGACGAGACTTCTAATCCCTCTGCACTCTATACCCAAGCAAAAATAAGAAAGGATTTCATTTAGTTTAATTTTGCAAAGACACATTCCTAAAATCAATTGTAATGCATGTCATTGGCCCATTTAGACCTTGTTTAATGGAAAACACAGGTTGCCTTTCACTGGAAACATTTGTTAGTCCAGTCCTGAAAATCTGCCTTTGTTTTACTATTCATTTCCCTAAAAACTGGGTTCCTGCATCTAGATGCGCCAAATGCATGTGTATGCGAGATGCGCAACTGCTGTGTGCGCAGAGGTATGTACCCGTGGTGCATATCTGGTTCCCAGAAGCGGCGGACAGCACACAGGAATGACATCACGCCCCTACAGGAAGTTGCTTGTACTGCTTGTAATTTTTTCCCACCACCATGCCCTCTCACTGTTCTCTGAGGAAGAGATGATCCTTATTTGCACATTAAGAAAATATTTTTTTTTTAACATGGGGTGCTGTTTGTGTGGGTCCCTAACACACATTCAGACATATTAGGGCCAATTTAGACAGGATCCGATTTACCTACCAGCATTTTTTTAGAGTGTGGGACGAAACTAGAGTACCTGGAGGAAACCCACGCAGGCACAGGGAGAACATGCAAACTCCAGGCAGATGGTGTCACAGTCGGGATTCAAACCAGTGACCCTTTTTGCTGCTAGGTGAAAGTGCTAACCACTACACCACTGTGCTGCCCAAATATATATCTATAGATGTAGGGAGAAGTTGGGTAGATGCCACACTCCCAATTCTGGAGGCATAATAATGGTCTAGCACAGGGGTCTTCAAACTACGGTCCTCCAGTTGTTCAGGAACCACAATTCCCATCATGCCTAGTCATATCTGTGAATGTCAGAGTTTTACAATGCCTCATGGGATGTGTAGTTCTGAAACAGATGGAGAGCCGTAGTTTGAAGATTCCTGATCACTCTAGCATGTCTTGAAAAAAGGTGGTTTCTCATGTGCCTTGTATAATGCCCAAGAAATATCATTAGGAAAATACAAGTGGGTCATGGCACGTCTACATTCCATTTGGCACTTAACCACTTAAGGACCAGCTTTGTTTTGGAATTTAGGTGTTTACATGTTTAAAACAGTTTTTTTTGCTAGAAAATTACTTAGAACCCCCAAACATTATAAATTGTTTTTTTTTTTCTAACACCCTAGAGAATAAAATGGCAGTCATTGCAATACTTTGTTTCACACCGTATTTGCACAGCAGTCTTACAAGCGCGCTTTTTTTAAAATAAAAAAATAAGACAACAGTAAAGTTAGCCCAATTTTTTTTTATATTGTAAAAAATAATGTTACGCCGAGTAAATTGATACCCAACATGTCACGCTTCAAAATTGCGCCTGCTTGTGGAATGGCGTCAAACTTTTACCCCTCAAAAATCTCCATAGGCAACGTTTAAAAAATTCTACAGGTTGCATGTTTTGCGTTACAGAGGAGGTCTAGGGCTAGAATTATTGCTCTCACTCTAACGATTGCAGCGATACCTCACCTGTGTGGTTTGACCACCGTTTTCATATGCGGGCGCTACTCATGTATGCGTTTGCTTCTGCGCGCGAGCTCGTCGGGATGGGGGTTTTTTTATTATTATTTATTTTACATGATTTTATTTATTTTTACACTGTTTAAAAAAAAAAATGGTGTCACTTTTATTCCTATTACAAGGAATGTAAACATCCCTTGTAATAGAAAAAAGCATGACAGGACCTCTTAAATATGAGATCTGGGGTCAAAAAGACCTCAGATCTCATATTTACACTAAAATGCAATTAAAAAAAAAAAAAAAAAGCCATTTAAAAAAATGACATTGAAAAAAATGTGCCTTTAAGACGTCGCTTCCGCCCAGCAGTGTCATGGAGACGAGTGGGCACCATCTTAGCCTCACTCGTCTCCAGGCACAGTAGGGAAACAGAAGCGATCGCCTCCGCCGCTACCGACGGCTTCGGTGAGAGGCGGAGGGCATCGGATCGCGGCGGGGGGGCCCTCTCCCGCCACCGATAAAAGTGATCTCACGGCGAATCCGCTGCAGAGACCACTTTTATCTGAAAGCTGACCGCCGCACGAAAACAGGGATACCGGGGTTATGGCAGATAGCTGCTGCCATAACAACGATATCCGCCACCAAACATTGGACGTACATCGGCGTGCGGTGGACGGCAAGTGGTTAAGATGGTCATGCACTATGCAATCTGATTGGCCAATCTCTGTACAACTCGATATTTCGGTAAAATAGGTAATAGCTAGACGCACTTGAACAATTAATTCAAATTATAGGAAATCAGCCAGGCTCTTGCACTAAATCAAACTTTTTTAAGATCTAACTAATTGCAGTGTATGGTCACCTTTAGGCTTCATTCACACCTGAGCGTTTTCAGCTCATAAAACGCTCGTAAAACGCCCACAAAAAAGCCTGAAAAACGCCCAACAGGCAAAATCCCATTCTTTTCAATGGCGTCTGTTCACATCTGAAGCCTCTTACACACGATCGGATTGTTGGCCAACAAAAACCGTGGACTTGTCCGAAGGGCGTTGGCTCAAACTTGTGTTGCATACACAGGGCCTCACAATTGTTGGCCAACAAATACAAACATAGTGACGTACTACGTTGTTTTTCAGCTCTTTAGCGCCACCCTTTGGGCTCCTTCTGGTAATTTCGTGTTAGTAGAAGTTTGGTGTTGATTCGCGCTTTTCATTTTGCACTTTTTATTTCCCACTTTTCATTTTGCATTTTTCAGTTTGCGCTTTTCAATTAGTTTCTGAACGGCCGTTTGTCAACCAGACATGTTGCGGAATCAGAGGGGATAACGTGTTATTTATTATTGGCCTTGGAGTTATTGCTTTGACATTTAAATAATAATTTGATTTGGTATATTTTCTATATTTTTGGATGCATAGAATGCACTTTTTCGATAAGTTCTTCATTTGCATGTGGCATTCATTACTTTGGATAATTCGTCATTTTGGATGCATTCGTATTCGTTGCGTTCACTAACAGCCAAATCTGAAAGGAAATTCCAATACCTATAATTTAGTAGTTTATAACTATTATTATAGTTTTTTTTATTATTATTATTATTTATTATTAATAAATAATAATAATAATAAACTATAATAATAGTTAATAATTTATTATAATAGAAAATATGAAAAACAAAATTATAAAAATGTAATCGATTCGTTAAACTCGTAGGTTGAATCGTTTTTCGTTCTTTCTGGTTTTCACATTTTTGGATTTTCGTTTTTTCTGACAATTTTTTTTCTTATGCATTCGTCAAAAGAGTCTTTTGTTCATTCGGATGCTTCCGAATGAATAAATATGCCGAATTTCAACTGAAAATGAATTTGTAACTAAATGAATTGCACATTTCTATAACATATTGGTTAGGTGTTCTGTAGTCTACAAAGAGACATATGGGCTGGATTCATAATACTGATAACACTTCAGCAGATGCAAAGAGTACAGAAAGATATGAGATCACTGGATATCTGGCAGGTTCAGCAGGTATTTTATGCATTTATCAAACAGATATAATAAAACACTTTCATTGGTATATTAAACAGTCCAAAAGGAAGCAAAAAAGAGACGTTCATTGTTAGGGTTTACATACACTATAAAGTTGGTTGGTTTCTATGGCCAACAAGAACACAAACAGAAAGTTTAGGATGCACCTTCTTGTCACTAAAGCCACAACATAAAAAAATAAAAATCAGTAAATGCTGTATTACATTCTGTTCATAGTCACTATGAGATTCATTTTCTGTATTCTGCAAAAATCCTGGTTGATCCTGCTGCTCACGCTCAATTTTGAGTAATTTTTTATGCTGAGCGTTTCCTCCCTATCACATCTGAGCAGCCCATGTGACTAAAGATTAAGTTGCGCTAAGCTCTCATATTAGTGAATTCATGCAATAAACATTAACAATGCTATTTTTTTATATATATATATATATATATATATATATATATATATAAAGTGACTCAGTGCAAAAATTGGAAAATTGATTGATTAATTATAACATTATATCATGTTTTAAATAGTCCACTGTTTTAAGATGATTTTCAAACGTGAAGCTGACACACGATGCACCCAAGAGTAGTGGCTGGGAAAGATAAAACCTCCACCTCTACACACACTGCCGCTTACCGACTCCAAATGATCTCCTATTACAAGAGATCACGCTCGCTTGTGGCATAATACCCAGCCTGGGCCTTTAGGAGATGAAGCAATAATCTCAACGTCTTCCTAGATGTAATCCTTCAAAGGCACGTATTACCCATTGATCCCCATAAAGAAATAAAAGCTTCCATAGTATAAAATCTTAGGTGACTTTATTAAATAAAAAAGTATTGCACTTACAATTGAAACAATAACAAATTGCAGTATAAACAAGCCGGCCTGCTCTCGAATGCAGCTCGTCGCTCCGGGACCTGCGTGGACGCGGTGATGTCAGAACATTGCTCCTCCGTATGCGTTTTGTCACACCTGACATCGTCCTGGGGCAGCAGTGGCTGAGTTCAGTGTTGCTACTAATGGATATTTGTGATCAAGACTGGAGCCACACATGCACATCCACTGCCATCTGCAGATTGGGAGTGGACGGTGCATGTGTGGCTCCAGCCTGCACATGTGGGTGTATACACCGTGGTAAATGACAGCCCACTCCCTCCCTCCTCCTCCATGCCTACTAACCAGCGAAAAAACACAATGGGGGCGGGATATTACATGTAGATTAATGAAGACTTCACCTCCCTCTTATTCTAGGACACAGGCTGGAGGGGCATGACACCGCCTGTGACGTGCAGAAATCCGCCCACATCATGTTATTGTCAAATAATTAGGGCTGTTACTGATTAAAATTTTCGTGTTCAATTAATCAATTTTTTTAAAACCGATTAATCGTCTAATTTCGATTAATTATAACGCACATACAGATCCAACTACTTTTAGCTGACGTCATGCGTAGCTCCTCCCTCGTGCGCATTACGTTCAATCAGAACTTCCTCAGAGGGGCGGGGCTACGGCGTCACCCCACAGTCTATTTAAATAGCACCGTTGTGCATCAGGGGGACCGATGGAGAGCCAGAGACATCCATCACTTGCTGAGACAGCAAAGTGTCAGCTCTTTGGAAAAAAGTGCCGTCATCATAAATGTTTCTTGATTGCTGGATAACCAATCAATGTCAGTTCATCGTCAAACTGACTTACAGCCAGGAAAGCCCTCAAATATGTTTATTTTCATAGCCAAGTCCAGGATTTACATAGATGTTTATCTGAATACTTTGACCAGTGAGATCAATCAAATTGTTAGGATCTGTCTTCCTCAATTTATGATTTCACGGACATCGACGTCACCAGACTCCTCCCCCCTTCCCTTCGTTAGCAGACGGAGGCACTTGGGCAAGGGGGGAGGAGTGCGGTGACGTCGATGTCCGTGACGTCACCAGATCTCCGACGGAACTCCCTGAAGACCCGGGAAGCCGGCGGAGAGGTGAGTACCGATCAAAAGAATTTTGATCGATCAAAAAAAAAAATTAACGATTAATCGAGGAATTAACCGTTAATTTCCACAGCCCTACAAATAATAATAAAGATTTGATTTTGAATATATATTTGTATGCAAATTTAAAACAGTTTATTGATATTCATTATTTATTTTTACTCTGTATTCCAAAGGCTATTTTATTTATTTTGAACATATGATCGGCAGCAGAGGACTAGAAGCTCCTCTTGCTTATGTTTCCCTGCAGACAGGCTGGGAAAGATCTGGGTCATGTGATCGATTAGGAAAAGGTATTTTGATTTTTTTTTTAATAAAAAATAATTACAGTGCTATCATCCATATACAATTTAAATTAAACAGTGTGTGTTTAGTATCACTTTAATTCAGAACCAGTGGAATTTTACACACAGAGCTCTGAACAAAGACTTACTAATACTTTCTTAGAAATCATGCAACATCCCCAAAAAATGGCATATATACTTATTCATAGTAAAATGAAATGAAACCTATGGGGTTAGATGTCTTGTTATATAAATGGTTTATAATATAATAATATCTTGGAGAAAAAGTCTGAGCTGCGAGTCAGAAGACAGTAATCCCTGATGCTCACGTCATACATTTGTGTGCAGTTTAATCAGCAGGCGAAGTGATGTGATTGGAAACGTTTGAGTCCATGTGTTTCTTGCTTTTATTTTTCCTGTGTGAAAATGTTGTCTGAATGAGGCCCATGGTCTCCCAGCACAATGACTCACTTACCACAACTATGTGCAAAGATCCCCCCCTTCAAGGGCTCCAGCGTTTATGCAATGTTAAGTAAAGACGAAAGCTGAATGTCGTCTATGTTTTCCACTCTATAGACTTAAGGAAGAGACCACATGGCTATCGTTTCAGGAGTCTGTGTCACTCTGGCACTATTGAGATGTCTGCTTACTCAGGTGTCTACACATTGCTATGGGAAAATATTCTTTTCAATGAGAGATCACAGAAAAATGTCTGGGGGAGAGATGAATCCTCATGCATTGTTCACGTTGTGTAGGGGAATGCCAATATAGTTATAATTCCACAAATCATAAAAATAGTTCAGTGACTATTCAGAAGCCTAAAAACGCCATATTGAAAAATAATTAGAAAAAGGTAAAAAAAAAAATAATAATTACAGGCAAAGTTTTTTTTTTTTTTTTTTTTTTTTTTTTTTAGCTTAGAGAGAGGAGAGGGATTGGAACACCTGTCAGGTGTGTGTGTCCCCATTAAGGAGAACCACCCTCTATTTGTCATGTTGGCCGTTTATCTTCCAATGGGGACACTAGTTCTGGTGACCCCCCAATTTTGAGGGATTTCTTCTCTCAATTCCTGTTGTGGCTATGGGACAGGAAGTGAAGAGAAATCTCCCCAATGGGAGATAGATGGTAAAAAAAAAACAACTGACATGGGTTACAACCCCCCCTTACTCTATTCAAAATTAAAAAAAGGTTTTGCCTTCATTTCTACTTTATTCTTTACATTGTGTATATATTATGATAATACATGATATAATGCACTCTGTAAGGCTACATTCACACCTGGATGTTTTGAATAGCAGGCAGATTTGCCGCGATTCAGCCTGCGATTTCAAAATGGCCAGGCGTGTATTACAAATCACACAACGCACATTTTAGATGCCATTCATTTGCATGGCACCTAAAAACACCATGCGGTTCTGCCACAATTGTCGCGTGAATTGCGGCAAACCGCATCACATGATAAATCACACAACAATTGCGGCAAACCACATCACGTGGAGCTTGTCGCCCAAAAGTTCAGAACCGCATCATGTTTTTAAGTGCCCATCTGAACTGTGCGTGGTGGGTTTTTTGTCATTCACACCTGGGTGTTTTGAAATTGCCGGCAGAATCGCGGCAAATCTTCCCACGATTTGAAATGCCCAGGTGTGAATGCAGCCAAAATGAGGAAAGTAGCTAAGCAGCTGTTGAACAATACAAGGTCATCAAGATCTTTATAGGTCATATAATACAATGCTTCTTATATACTTCTTATATACTTATTTACAGGGACAAGGTGCCTTGTCGTGGGGGGTCTCCTGGTATGGAGGGAGGGGGGTATACACCTGTTCCTCCTTCCCCTTTCCTGGCCTCATGCTTTTTTTTCCCGTGAGGTTGCCCTGTAAAATTCATAGCCCATACCATTTTTTTTTAAGCAGAGTTCCAGGCTAAAATAGAACTAGGTCTGAACCAATTGAGCACTCCACCCCCCTCTTTTTTGGACATCCTTCTTTTTTTTTTATTTTGCGTGTTGTACCTTTTTTTTCGAGGTAGCCCCTTCTCCTTCCCACCTGCTGTCTTCTGGGACCTGTGTGTGTCCCAGAAGTGGAAGGAGCCATTCAGAAAGAGTGGGGTGACTCGCACATGTGCAGTAGGAAACCGGCTGTGTTGCCTGAAGTCTTCACTGCCGCTTTCCCTTAGTTGCAATGCGGGATCCCTGGACAGCTGCTGTCTTAATTTTTTTTTTTTTTTTTAGAGTCTGGAACTCCGCTTTTAACAAAGAAGCTACTGCATAATTTCTAAAAATGCTCCTTGTTGCATCAGTTTAAAAAGGTACTTCTCGAGGATAACTGCTACACATGAATTCAGCACCACTGCATTGCTATAAACACTCACTGACTATACATTTATTAAATACAGCTCTTGTCTGCATTCCTGATCTTTAGAAATAAACCTCCCCACCAACATTAAGATCAAGCTTTTTTCCGACATTTGTTGTTTACATGTAAAAATCTGTATTTTTTGCATTAGCAGATTGTCACTTGCCACCATTTGCAGATTGTCGCTTGCCATGCCAGTCAGTGCCACCAAATGTGCATTCTTGCTGCATTGATGGCAGGCTGGCAGCACTGGCCCATTTAGTGAGGGCAGGAGAGCGGAGATGCGGGGCGGGCAGTGAGAGATGGTATAATCTCTCTGTTCCCCACCGCAACTCCGACATTTAAAAGGCCCGCGCTGTGAGGGCAGAAGAGCGCTGATGTGTGGCGGGCAGTGAGAGATGACGTCATCTCTCTGCTCCCCGCCGCACATCGCTCCCACGTTGAAGTCCCGGCTGTGAGGGCAGAGTGGTGATGGGCGGGTGGAGAGAGATGATGGCATCTCTGCTCGTCCATCGCTTGTCTCCAGGGCTGGACTGGGACAAAAATTTGGCCCTGGACTTCATCCAGATCGGCCAACTTTGACAGGTCTCACCCATGCCTGCCAAACCCGCCCCCCCGGCCGGCCAAACCCGATGGCCACCCAAGCACCCCCTTCACTAGCCACTCTACTTTATTAGCGTAGAACAGCTGGTACTGGTACTCTTATAGGCAGTACCAGTCAGGATGCTAGACGTTATTTCACCCGGGGCAAAGAATCAGTTCGGTGCCCTCCCTGTAATGGGACAAGAAGTCTAGGCAGAAGTGAGAACTCCCATGCCATAGCTGTTGAGTCAGCTGTCTGTCCCCTCCCCCGTGCTCCTTCTGGTCCCTCCCATGCTCCTCTGGTCCTCTCCCTGCTTTTCTGTTCCCCCACATGCTTATGCGTTCCTCTCCTACTACTCTGTTCCCCCCCATGCTCATCTGATCCCCCATGCTCCTCTGTAACCTCGTGTTTCTCTGGTCCCCCCCTGCTTCTCTGTTCCCCCCACATGCTTCTGTATTCCTCTCCTTCTCCTCCTCTTCTGGTCCCTCTTGCTCCTGTGGTCTCCCTGTGCTCCTCTGGTCCCCCGTGTTCTGCTCTGGTCCCCCGCATGCTGCGCTGGTCCCCCATATGTTGCGCTGGTCCCCCTGTGCCCCTCTGGTCCCCCGCGTGCTGCTCTGGTCCCCCAACCTGCTTCTCTGTTTCCCCACATGCTTCTGCATTCCTCTCCTGATCTTCCGGTCCCCCTTGCTCCTGTGGTCCCCCTGTGCTCCTCTGGTCCCCCGCGTGCTGCACTGGTCCCCCATGTGCTGTGCTGGTTCCCCGCATTCTGCTCTGGTCCCCCATGTGCTGCGCTGGTCCCCCGCATTCTGCTCTGGTCCCCAATGTGCTGCGCTGGTCCCCCATGTGCTGTGTGCTGCGCTGGTCCCCCCAAGTGCTGCTCTGGTCCCCCATGTGCTGTGTGCCACGCTGGTCCCCCAAGTGCTGCTCTGGTCCCCCATGTGCTGCGCTGGTCCCCCATGTGCTGTGTGCTCTGCTGATCCCCCGCATGCTGATTTCCCACATGTGGCTTCCCCTGCTCTGGTCTCCGTGCCCCTCTATCCCCCCACAGCGCTCACCTCCTCTCCCTGCTTAGATATGCAGCACGACATACAGACATGACAGTACACAGACAGGCATACAGACACGATCCTTCGGAGTGGACACTGAGAAGCTCAACGTACGATCCAGAAGACATGCAGCCGCACACATCTGTGACATAAACTTCCTCGACACTCATTCTCTTGTTCTTTCCTTCCCCCTCTCTCATCTAGATTCTCCACGGCAGCAGACAGGATGGAGAGTGGGGGAAGGAAAGAACAAGAGAACGAGTGCCAAGGAAGTTTATGTCACAGCTGTGTGCGGCTGCATGTCTTCTGGATCGTACAATGAGCTTCTCAGTGTCCACTCCTAAGGATCATGTCTGTATGCAGGCGCGCTGCATAACTAAGCAGGGAGAAGAGGTGAGCGCTGGGGGGCGGGGAGTCAGAGGAGCGGAGGGGGGTGGCGGTCTGATGGCTCAGTGCCAGTACATGCCTGCTCGTCTCTCCTCCACCTCCAATGCCGCCCGCAGCAGCCGCGACCTGCCCGCTCGTCTCTCCTCCACACGCGCTGAGACTTGGGGCTATGGGCACAACATTCAGGGCTCCAGCCTCGATAGCCACCCCCTGGTGACGCCTATGACGCTGACCTTTTTCGGTCATGAGCCTTCGACAGAAGCCGGGCTGAATGGACGGCCTCTGTCGGAACGGCTACTGTACATTCGGCCCGTGTGCACTAGGCTTTACTCAGAGAGACAGTTATTAAGCAAAACTCCTTTATAACTGGCTCTGTAATGTTTTATAACTGGCTCTGTGAGTAATGCTTTACAACTGGCTTTGTTAGTACTGCAATGCCAGTTAAAGCATTACTCACAGAGCCAGCTATAAATCATTACAGAGCCAGTTATAAAGGAGTTTTGCTTAATAACCAGCTTTTTGAGTATTACTTTTAGTAGGGCTTGTTAGCCTGTTAAATACTTCATCCACAGTCAACTTTTCTGGGTCTCCCCTTCAGCTTGAGTCAGGCAAATGGCTGCTGAGGGAGATGAGTGCCCAGAGACAGCAAGTGGCTGCACAATCAGACTGCAGTTACTAAGTTACTAAATTACCATTAGGAGCACTCTCTGGCCTGGAGCATTCAGATCCGACCTCTTCACTGGTGGGAAAGGAGGTGGGCATATATCAGCCTTAATGTTTTCCCTATAGGTGGCCGCAGATCCTCGCCAGCTTTTACTTGCAGGAGGCGGGTCTGAGGTGCATAAGGCCTCTTCGTCGGCTTCTCTGTCCCTCCTCCTTTCCTGGCCCATCGGCTGTGGGGCGCACAGGGGCTCTCTGTTTAGGGGCGGCCTAGGTTGCCATGAAAGGGCTTGGTAGGCGGAGAATGCCTCTGCTCCTCCCACCACAACCAGCATACGCAAAACATCAGCGGCCGGCCCTGCATGTTGGAACCCGCGGCCAGTCCTGCATGTGTCAGCCAGACATGCGGCCCCCCGGCTAAATGCCCGGTGTGCCCTATGGCCAGTCCGGGCCTGACCCCAAACACACCTCCAAGATGACCACTGCCTTGCTAAAGAAGCTGAGGTTAAAAGTGAGGGACTGGCCAAGCATCTCTTCAGACCTAAACCTTATTGAGCATCTGTGGGGCATCCTCAAACGGAAGGTGGATGAGCGCAAGGTCTTTAACATCCACCAGCTCCGTGATGTCGTCATAAAGAAGTGGAAGAGGACTCCAGTGACAACCTGTGAAGCTCTGGTGAAATCCACGCCCAAGAGGGTTAAGGCAGTGCTGGAAAGTAATGGTGGTCATACAAAATATTGACACATTGGGCCCAATTTGGACATTTTCATTTAGGGGTTTACTCACTTTTTTTTCCAGCGGTTTAGACATTAATGGCTGTGTGTTGATGTATTTTGAGAGGACAGCAACATTTACACTGTTATACAAGCTGTACATTTACTACTTTACATTGTAGCAAAGGGTCACAATTGGCCCGTGGGCTGGACTTTGGACATGCCTGCCTTAAGAGAAGAAAACAAATGCAACCACAACATAAAAGGATTGATAAGCTGCAAATTATTACATCTTTGTGATTGGTTTGGCCTAGCCCATCTTTTCTAGTCCTTCATCAAAAAAATGTGAATGTCATTACAGTATATTTAGACATCTTGAACGATTATGTCTTATTGTAAATGAACTGCCCCTTCCAATATTTAGTAAAAACACTGCTGGAATGTAGTATTGGAGGCTGCATGCTGTCTGCTCATAACTGTACAGGCCAACAAAATAAATAAGATAGATGGCTTCTTGTTTCCTGAACTATAAACTGAACTATAAAATCTCTGATTCTCAACAACTCCTTCTCCTCTTCCGGTGCTCTTTAGCCTTAATTGTACAGAGCTGGACTGAAAAAGGAAAAAAAAGAGTTATCAGAATTTGTATAGATTAAAGGAGAAGCATAACCAAAGCTCTTCTGGCCATATTTCACCTGTGGGTCATAGGAGTACACTTAGTTCTGAACTCCTAAGACCCAGAATCAGCCGATAGCAGGCTTAAGCCCACTATCAGTTGTCACATAGCCGGTCCAGGCTCTGTATGGATTCCGACAATAATTTGGGGACTTGCAACTGGCTCGGACTCTCAGCGCAATGCTAAAAGCCTGAGCTAGCTGCTCCTGCCCCCACATAGGGGCAAAACAGAGCAGACCCGAGAACTGAGTGATAAGTGGTCTTTCATTGCACAGTTCTTAGTGTAGAGCCAGCGGGGGACAGTTGCAGCATCGGATCGATGCTACAGCCAACTAGGTGAGTACACATGTTTGTTATTTTCATTTCCTGCACTTCTCTTTTAAGATCATGGATAAAATTAGGGTAAATGTGTTACACATGCCAGATTCAGACTTATTGTAAGAAGGTTGCATCAACCTACCCAGAGCTGTTAAGCTGTCCCTAGATGGTCTCCAGGGTCTCTGGAGTCATACAAGTATTTACTATGGCAGGCACCAACATATGGTGGGACAGCACAGATGCAAATTTGTGTATGTATAGACCATGGCAAGAATCTAATAAGTCTGGATTGGGGGTCTGGAATGTCATTTACTTTTTTTTTTTTTTTTATGAATAGGGTGAAAGGTTGGGTGAGGACCTCCTTAAAAAGTTATCAAACCTGCCTTGTCAAAACAAGAGTTGGATGCTGGTTGGCTATTACAGGCAAAAAACACCTTTCTTTACAAAGTTTGTAATTCATGTGGTCCATTGGCATGTTTGGCAGTGAAGGTTGCATCAACTAACTAAAGGGGCCCTAGGCTGGGATTGGGTTTCTTGTACGAATAGCATGTGGAAAATAAAACAAAACAGCCTGAGTTTATTGAGGGACGATTACTCAGAAGTCTCCTTTGTCTACTCTCAGATGTACAGCAGAGAAATTCCCAAACGTGGGCCCTAACCATGATAACTCTAGGTGATCTTATAATTGTAATAACCTATCCATCACTAATTGTGGTGGGGCGAGACTTTGGTTATCAAGCCAACTTTTCCCAAATGAGCTTACATTTTTGAACCACTTTTCAATGGCGATAAGCCAACTGCTCTCTAAGTAGAAGGGAATTAGAAGGCACAGTGGGAGCCAACCAAAATCGGGCGATCAGCTTTATAGCTGGGTAAAATAACTTGGACAACATAATATGTGGAGGCCTTTGATACATATTAGAAAAGGCGCCATTGAGAGTGCAGAGTCATGATCTCATCACCCCATGCCTGGAGAACACGTCACACTGGGGCCTAGGCCCAGTAAGTCACACGGCTGATGAGTCCCAACTCTCAACAAGAGCTCTGTTATAGCTCCTGAGCTGGGACAGACACCCGAGCCATACACAGTAAGCTGGGAAGGTAGGATTACAGTGGTCAGGGATTCATTAGTATGTTTGGTTACACTGTAATATATACTAACTTTACAGAAGCTTTTTCATCCCTGCCCCTCGTCTCTTGATTTATTTCTTGTAAAAGCATCTCCTTGTGTTATATTTTATGCTGAAACATCTGCAGTGTCTGATGTATTATAGGTAAAAAAAAAAAAACAGTTCACAACAGACATTATATTAACAACCTGTTGACAGACTCAGAGAAATATTTCACATGAGACTTTAATGACCATTGTACTGCTTATGTCACCAGTGCTAGTCACAGGGCAATAAATATCAGGCTCATGGCAAATCAGATTTTGTATGCAGTATAGCAGTCTCACGCTCTATATAACTAAATATATGCTTTGTTTGTATATATTTTTTGTATATATACTGTATTTGAGAAATAAAGAGTATTGTGTCACACTAACAAATAAGGTGCATACTACTGTGCAATACACCAAATGAACATAAGCAAATAAACAAAAAAATACATATATAACATAATCTAAAATCTATGTATTCATGATAGAAATGTCCATGCAGTAGTGAAAGTATTGTTTCCAGGAAGTACACCGGTGTGGATTCCTCTTTCCACTATTTGTGATCTTCAAACCCAGTGCTCCGTACACCAAAGCATTATATGCACTTACCAGAGATAGTGGGACTCTCAATTAGACATGTACAATTTTTTTCAGTCCAAATCTAAATTTGGACACATTTTTGGTTATTCGGAGATTTGGATCTATCCGAAGTTTCAAGTTTCGTTTATTTGTTTCCTAACAAATTCCAAATTTTTGCAAATATTGGAATTCGGAACAGTCGAAAAATGATCGACCAACCCGAATTCTGTTTGAAGAATAGCTGGTTGTTAAGTAGTGGGTCGGGAAGCCGGCCACCATGTCCTTAACAACAAAAACCCGCTGACAGCTGAAATGTAAACAAAAGAATGCTGGTGTTCTGTCGAATAATGCAGATCGTTGGATAATGCCTCCGACGATTGGCGCATGTGCAGTAGTGACGTCACTCCAGCTGATCAGCTGGTGTGACTTCAACACTGCGCAAATGCGCAGATCGTCAGAGGCATTATCTGACAATCAGCAAAGCGCAGAGGCAGATTCTGCCTGACTCTCTCTGTGAGTGTTGTGTTTGCTGCTTATAAGGTCCTTTTTATTACTATTATTATATACACGGTGAGACCGATATATAATGGGACTGGTTGAGTGATGACACATGAACCATTGCCACCCAGGGTTGGCCTGGTTCGTTATACTTTAGAAATTAGCACTCTGCTCTCCTGCTTTCGCTCTGAGGATTCTCTTCATTCGGAAGTGTTGTATGTATTCTGGCAGGTGGTCTGTCAATTACTGTAACACAGCACTTGCAGAAAGAGCGAGGCAGAATTTGACTATAAGATTCTGCCTCCGCGCTTTGCTGATATCGACGGATAATGCCTTCGAGAAAATGCTGATCAGCTGGCGTGACGTCACTACTGCGCAATCGCTGATTGTTAGAAGCATCATCCAATGATCTGCATTATTTGAAAGAACACCGGCAATAAAAAAATTCTGAAAAAAACCCAGCATGCCCCCCCCCCCCCCCCATTATAATTACCAGGCCCTTAGGGTCTGGTATGGATTTTGAGGGAAACCCCATAGCAATTTTTTTTTTAAATGGCATGGGTTTCCCCCCCCCCCCCCAAATCCACACCAGACCCTTATCCAAGCATGCAGCCCAACAGGCCCGGGAAGGGGGGGGGGGGCGAGCAAGCAGACCCCCTCCTGAACAATATTTTTTATTTCTCTAGTCTGTATGGCATAGCCTGTACCTTTAAGCATGCTGCTGCTTGAGTCTTTTGTGACCTCTTGTGTGGTGTTAATTATATTTCTCTGATTTATATATACTGTATATAAAAACAACTTAGTGTAGCAAGGTCCCAGGCCTCCTTCGATCTAAAGAGAACCTTCAGGGCCAGAGACAGCTGACATCCTTCTATATATGGTGTGTTGTGAGGCATGGTGGGTCAAGGTAGTTAAAGTCTTTGGGCGTTTGACACTTCTTGAATGCAAAAGAGATTTTCATTTCTCTTAATAGAACTTTGGGAGAGAGGGTTAGGGCCAGGACAACCTTAGGTAGTTGCAAGATTATTTGGCAGACTCCGAGACTTCAACAGGAGGACAGCCATGCAAGGAAAGGCATCCAGCAAGACACCACATCTGCATGTGCAGGAATGCTGTCTCCTGTGACAACAGTCTTTAACAGTTCCTAACACAAAGCGTAACAGTTCTTTCACTTCCACTACAATCACTTGTAATTCTTCAGCCCACTGAGCTCCCAGTCTCTCTCTCACTAAACTAAATTCACTGCCACTGAATCCCTTGAGCTCCCCCAATCTTCACTGAGTATCTTCCTCAAGCGTCACCCCCGCTTCTCTGCTGCGTCCTTAGCTTGGCACTCAAGATACCTCTCAAGTTTCACCCCACTGGCCTGCTCGGTCCCTGGCTTGACTCACAAGGCTGCTCTGCAAGCGTCACCTCCGCTGGCTATGTCCCTGGCTTGATACCCACTAAAGTTTCCTGATTCTTCACCGTCCACGGTTGGTGAGAATATTGCTCAGGTACTGTGGTCCCTGGTAATAAAGTGGTTGGCAACAGCTTCCCTTCTACCTCCGGCCATGACAGGTTCTCCGCCCGGCAAAACTGTCACTTTTGGTTGGACTGCAAGCCGCAACCCCAACCCTGCGCTGCTCTCTTTATTTTGGATTGGCCCTCAGACAGCCTAGCAGCCAGATGTGCCTGGGATAGGCGCAATCTCTGGCCTAGCAACCCGGTCAGTACAACACACGTCCACCCAGACAGCCGTCCAGGTGGCACAGAACACTGATCACCTGACTCCACCCGAATATATAGGTTCTCCCAGCAGGCCAAGGAATTTAAGAAAACCCCTGCCCATTGGCTGAGATACCTCATATACCCATAACCTGACCTTGCAGTGCCCTTCTCATACCTAGTTCTACCATGTACCCGTGGTAGAAGAGAAAAGTGCAATAAGGTCAAACTTAGGGAGAAATCAATTGAACAATTAGCCAAGATGACTATTCCTGGCAAGTACATTTTTGAGGAGCAACCCTGCCTAAACTCCAGGGTGTTACATTAATATTTTGTCAGTGCAGCTTGTGTTCCTCCCAGAATAAGGCCTCAATTTGATGCAAGAACATAAGAATTACAAGTGAACTGGGATCGATTAGATGGAAAACTGTGGGCTGTTGAAAAGGAAATAAAAATGCCATAAATCCCACGACCTTCATATTTTATGAAGACATGCTAGATTCTTTCAATCTCCTTTTAAGCTGTGCCCACAAATGTCTTCTCCAATTGAACTTTCTCCGTTTATTAATATAATGCAGTCATACTGCATTTAGAGTAACTTGTAGTTTTGTGTTTTTAACATATATAGTACATTGTGATGCAGCAAGGATTAGGAAACCCTGTGCTTTAGCACTCTGGAGAGTCAGACCACTGCTCTCACATGCAACACAATGCCCTCCTGGTTGCCCTGGCTTTTGCATTGTGTGAGAGCAGTGGTCCTACTCTCAGGAATGCTCAAAGCAGAGATTATGAACCATTGGGGCAGAAAAAAAAACAACAAAATCCCAAAACAACAAGGATATTCATTGCTGTATAAGCAGCCTGACTTCATTAGAGTAATAAACGAAGACAGCTCAGCTGGGTTTTAAAAGAGTCTGTATACTGTGAGCAACTGCCCTTCAAGGGGTGAAGAAGGATTGGAGTTCTGAGTCACACAAATAACAATCTCCATGAGACACCAGAGAGTATGCTTGAAAATTTATAACAGAGTTTAAATTTCACAAGTTATTTTACAACGCAGTTTCTCCCAGGAGCCAGGGTTATAATACAGCATTATTTTGTTCTAAAGTTTCTTCAATACACAATTATGGAATTTATCAAAACTCATTTTTAAAGAGGAAGTAAACCTCGCCATTTTTCTTTAAAAACCCTGCAAAATAAAGGCATAATGTGCTAGTATGCATCGTATACTAGCACATTATGAAATACTTACCTTGCCCTGCACTGCCACACTGTGAGCTCTTACAGACACTTCTATCTTCACCCGGTCTTCCTTCCGGGTTTATGTCCTCCGGCCGTCTGATTGCCGCACCACGATGACGTCACTCCCGTGCAGGCGCACAGGATTCACGGATTGCGACATGAAGCTCTGAAGGGATGGCACAGGTATTCTGTCCCTTCAGAGCGCTTGCACCAGTGACATCACCGGCTGCATGAAGTGTGAATATCTCCTAAAAGGTGAAGGCACCTACAAGTAAACCTTATTATAGGCTTACCTGTAGATACAAGTCTACAGAATGGCTTTACTTCCTCTTTAAAGTTTATTTGAGCAAGCTGAAGATAGATGCTGATTGATTGCTATGCACAGCTCCTCCAGATTCTGTCTGCTCCAGTCTTGATAAATTCCCATGTTGTGTATTGAAGAAAAATTTAGAAAAAAAATTCCAGCCAATATTATTTTATCTGAGAATTAGACATCAAGCCTCTTCCTTCCCTAATGTCCACATCTTTCTTGTTTTTTCTGGATGAAAAAAAAACTAAATTTAGGATCGGACAGGCATATTTGCAATTGGATAAAATGTTCTTACAATCAGAAAACACAAGCTCTGTTGCTAAACTACATTGGGGAAGTAGTGCCAATTATTTTTAGCTAGCTATACAAGGTTCGATTTTTGTTCTAGCATTTTTAGAAAAATCCTTTGTCAGAACATTTTTTCTTGCCATCATTAAGTCAATTAATTTCATTTGGATGCTGTTAAAATTTTGTCCAGAGGTATTTGAATGGAATCCTAGTAAGATTAAACAGGTTTAATACAGTATACATGATTTTTCCATGAATAAAAATCACATTCACAGTTCGAAATTCTAGAAATTAATTTGTTAAAGAAAACATTTCCATCTTGCTGCTTGGAATTTTCATCACTATGGTTGAAAATAATTGTGGAATGATCTTACTAACCATAAATGAAACATTCCATAAACCATCACTTTTTATCCGCCTGATGAGTCGGATGTCTGATGTATGATTTCTGTAATCTCATCCCACTCAGTCTGCCTGCACTGAAGGGTACAATGTGTGAAATGTACACAAGAGGTCAAAAGGAAGAAAATATTTATTGCCTTTGCTACTCTATTTTACCAAAAGTATTGGGACGCCTGCCTTTACACACACATGAACTTTAATGGCATCCCAGTCTTATGCTGGCCATACACTATACGAAAAATCGTCCAAACCCATTTTCGAAAAACGAACGTTCGGCCGTGACCGCAAACGATTGTGCCATCATGTAATGACCAATAAATCGTTCAGTGGACATAAATAAAAAAATTTTTTGTTCGTTTTTTTACATATACCTAGGGCAGACAGTTTGGACAGGAAACACATTAACCTTTCAATTTATCGTTCGTTCGGCATAAAATTTCCAACCATGTCCTTAGTTTTTTCGGCTCAAAAACCTCCCAACGATTATTGATTTTGTGCCCATTAACTGGCCGAAGAAACGAATGAACGGTCCAAATGACCGATTTTCTGCCAATTTTTCGTATAGTGTATGGCCAGCATAAGTCTGTAGGGTTCAATATTAAGTTGGCCCACCCTTTGCAGCTATAACAGAACAGCTTCAACTCTTCTGAGAAGGCTGTCCAAAAGGTTAAGAGAACTTTCACACTGGGGCGTATTAGCGGTAAAGCGCTGTTTGTTTTAGCGGCGCTTTACCAGTGCGGTGCGGGCGGGAGCAGGGTGCTTTTAACCCCAAAGAAGTGGTTAACAAGGGGTTAAAAGCCCCCAGTAAGCACAGCTGCACAAGCGATTTGCAGACGCTTTGGCAGCGCTGCCCATTGATTTCAATGGCAAGGGCGGTTTAGGAGCGGTGTATACACCGCTCCCGCACTGCCTCAAAGACGCTGCTTGCAGTACTTTTTTTCCTGTCCTACAAGTGCACCGCCGCAGTGTGCGCTTTACAGGTGCTATTTTAAGCGCTAAAACACCTGTAAAGCGCCTTCAGTGTAAAAGGGGTCATAGAAGTGACTCTATGGGAATGTTTGACCATTCGTCCAGAAGCGCATTTCTCAGGTCAGGCACTTATGTTGGACGAGAAAGCCTGGCTCGCAGTCTCCACTCTAATTCATTCCAAAGGTGTTCAGTTTGGTTGAGGTCAGGACTCTGTGCAGGCCAGTCAAGTTCCTCCTCCCCAAACTCTCTTATCCATGTCTTCATGGACCTTGCTTTGTGTACTGGTGCGCAGTCATGTTGGAACGGGAAGGGGCCATCTTCAAACTGTGGGATCACACAAATTTGGGATCATGAAATTGTCTAAAATGTCTTGGTATGCTGATGCCTTAAGAGTTCCCTTCACTGGAACTAAGGGGCCAAGCCCAACCCCTATGTAACTATGTAACTATATTTAACCCCTGAAAAACAACCCCACACCATAATCCTCCCTCCACCAAATGATTTGGACCAGTGCACAAAGCAAGGTCCATAAAGACATGGATGAGCGAGTTTGGGGTAGAGGAACTTGACTGGCCTGCACCTCAACCCAATGTGCGTGTAAAGGCAGGTGTCCCAATACTTTTGGTAATATAGTGTATATGAGGATACTCAAATATGGCAGCTCCACAATACAGGCAGAAAGAATGCAGACCATCAAAACTGGTGAAATGTCTGGGTTATAAAACATATCTGGAGAGACTTCAAGAACTTAACATGTACAGTCTGGAGGAAAGAAGTGAAAGGGGAGACAAGGCTGAAACCTTTAAATAGAGTGTGAATAAGGTTCAGGAGGGCATTATTTTCAATAAGGCTGCTTTTCACACTGAGGTGCTTTACAGGCGCTATAACGCTAAAAATAACGCCTGCATAGCGCTTGTAAAGAGCCTCTCCTCTCACTCCAGTGTGAAAGCCCGAGTGCTTTCACACTGGAGCGGTGCGCTGGCAGGACGGTAAAAAAGTCCTGCAAGCAGCATCTTTGCAGCGCTGTAGGAGCGGTGTACACTCCTAAATCGCCCCTATCCATTGAAAACAATGGGCAGTGCCGCCAAACCGCCGGCAAAGCACCGCTGCAGTAGCGCTTTGCATGCGTTTTTTAACCCTTTTTCGGCACAGCGCCACTAAAACGACGGTAAAGCGCAGCTAAAAATAGAGGCGCTTTACCGCCGACACCCCCAACGCCAAAGTGTGAAAGCAGCCCAAGAAACCAAGATCAAGAACACAGGGCTCAAATTAGGAGAAGGAAAGTTCAAAACTTTAGAAGGTATTATAGTATAAAAGAGTAGTTGACACTAGGAATAGACTTCTAGCAGAGGTAGTAGGCCAGTCAACAATAAGTGGATTCTGGCATACTTGGGACAAACATAGATCTATACTCAGACAAAAAAAAGTTAAGCGTAACTCCACTTTTGTTGAGAAAAAAAAATTCCCTTCTGAGTGATCTATGCACATTGCAAGGATTATAACAACCTTTGTTGCAGATTCCTACCTTTTGTTATTCTGAAGAATTTAAAGTTCTTTCCTCTGTGCCTCTGGGCAGAGTGAGTCTAATGGGAGTAGTTTCATAATTATCAATCAGCTGTGCAGCTGCAGAGCACTAATGAGGAAAGCTGCTGGGCCTGCATCCCTTTAGACGTGTTCCTATTGGCAGTATCTCACCAAAAATTACATTTTTGTTCCAGGGGATGCCTAAAATCTGACTTGTATCTTAAGCAGACTTCTGGGAAAATTAGTGAGTCAATCACACAAGCAGGAAATGATGTTAAAGGGGGGTGGTCAGTACACATTCTGTGTACATTCTGTGTACACAACAACTCCAGGTTGCCATATTGCATTGCATTTTCAGAAAATTACAGTGGCTGCAGATTGAAAAGGAAAGGTAATTTTTAATAACATTCAATTACAATATGACTTGTGTCACAATTGTATATGCTATATTATTTTTTCTTTATTTGCTATTATTTTCCCCCACGAAAGTGGAGTTATCCTTTAAAAAAATATATATATATAGTTAATAAAAATGGACCAGTTGGTCTTTTCCCTGCTGTCACTCTTCTATGGTTCTAGAAGCAATACAAACTATAGTATATTATAATCATTAAGGGTTATATGTAATAGTAAGTACAGGTTGTGTTTTTCTAATCTGATCACAAAGCAATTCAAAGAAGTTTCTAAGAAAACTGGATATCCCCACCGAATCGTAATTCAGTAGGGTGTTCCCATCCCAAAACCACTAAACATCAGAAAGTTAGAGGGAAAGATCAGTTTCTGTGTACTTTGTTTATTCTCAAAGCTCATTGGATTAAGCACAACAGAGAGATAATAGTGGTTTCATTATGACTGAACAGTCAACTATCAATATCAGGTTTTATGTGAAATCTGAAACTGTAGGTCATGCCATGCACGGTAGATAAAGTACAGGAGACAGGTGAACATTGTCCATTAATTTAAAAAACCCTTCAGGGCTTGTATATATAATACAGACGGCCAACTGACAGCTCAATATGTATACAACGCGTCTGTGAAGTTGGTGGTTGGTATTTAACTTGGTTTTCTGAGACAGTGCTAAAGTCTGGAAGTGTCAAGCACCTCCATTAGAATCACCCTGACTACATTGGAAAATGATGGCATAGTCACGCTTCTGCTCATTTCATTTTTTAACAAAGTATGATCAGGCCAGAGCTCTTGTGTACAAATTTGATTTGCACTGAAGTACATTATACTCCTGCTGTTATTAACTTTTGTTTTTCATCTATGCCTCTATAGCAGGGGTCTCTAAACTTTCTAAACAAAGGGCCAATATACTGTATTTCAAACTTCAAGGGGACTGGACTGTGGACAACGGGAGAAAAAAAAAATTACATAGCATCTGTGGATAGTAATAGGAGGAAGAATAATGCCTCATCGTTGGTATCAGTGGGATGAATTATGCCCCATTGTTGGCGTCAGTGGAAGGAACAATTCCCTATCATTGGTGTCAGTGGGAGAAATAGTGTTCCATCATTGGTATTAGTTGGATGAATTATGCCCCATTGTTGGTGTCAGTGGGAGGAATTATGCCCCAGTATTGGTATCAGTGGGAGGAATAGTGCCTCGTGTTGTTGGAGATTGTCAGAAACCATGAATCAGACTGAGACAGAAGTACAGTTAATCACACTTGTTTAATAATAATAAAAAGGTAAACAGAGTAAGCATAGTCAATACATAGCCAGAGTTCAGTAACCAGATCGGGTAGTCAGCCAATGCCAATGTCAGAGAGCCAGAGATCAACGTAGTAGTACAGCAAGCAGGATCAGGAGCCAGAAGGGACGTCAGCCGACCAAGTCTTCAACAGGAACGCAGGAAAAAGTCTCTGAGATGTGACCAAAGGCGAAGAGATGAAGTGAGCTGGACGGCTTAAAGTAGGCAGGACCGACGAGCAGATCATCAACAACTGAGTCACTGTGCAGAGAAAGGTTCTGGCAATTAGCCGACAGCTGAGAGGCCAGCTCAGAGAAGGAAGGGCTGAGCCCAGCCCTGACAGAGATATAATGTTCCAAGGGTCGATACAAGCAATAAAGGGTCACAGGACACTGTTTGGAAAGCACTGCTCTAAATACTTTTGTGAGGAATTACCGGGCATCTGTGGTTTAAGGGCACCACATCCCACCAGAAATATTTAATTAAAAAAGTAGAGAAAGAACGGAAATTTTAAGGTGCCAAAATCATGATAACAAAAAGTACTATAAAATGTCCAATTTTTATTACAGTATAAACATTGTTAAAATCAACACTTTCATAATAAAACCATCACAGAATATCCATGTGGCCTGAACAAATATGCAGTAGCTTCAGCTCTACATGTTTCGCCAATCACTGGCTTCCTCAGGAGACCTTTGAATATTGCATAAAACGCCACTAAAGATAAGAGATAATAATTGTAAGTAAACAAATAAACATGCAAGCAAATAAACATGCATATCAATGCAATTGTGTATTGGTACAAAAAATAAGTATACAAAAATATAAATGGATCATTTGGAGGGCTCTCTTACCAAGGGTGCTCAAGATCATTTGATGAATAATAAAATCATGCACCAATAGGATCGCCCACGGGGATATTAGCAAGCCATAGTAAGGTTAATGCCCACAAGAGCATCAACCTGCATATAATCAGTGTTATAAAAATTAAATAACCTGGAAAATCACTTAATTTATGCCACTTTGGAAAACCTACAAGCTTTCCTTTACTATGTACCTACCGCTTAAATCAAGATGAGAGGGGGACAAACGTAGGATATCCAATAGATCTTAATATCCAAGCCTTATATAAGATGAAAACCTAGCTTGTAGGCTCATAAAGTATATACTTTCCCAAAGGGTGAAAGGGGACAACCAGATTCTAGATACAACAGATGCTACAGAAAGGAAAAAAGGGGCACTATTACTATCACTACTATTATTATTATTATTATTATACAAGATTTATATAGCGCCAACAGTTTACGCAGCGTTTTACATTATAAAAGGGAGACAATACAGTTATAATACAATAAAGTACAAGAGGATTAAGAGGGCCCTTCTCAGATAATATTACTATTATTAGAATTACGAAATATATTACAGATGGACTCAAATCAAGTTGTAGAAACATCTCAAGGATGATTGGTGGAAACAGGATGCACCTGAGCTCAATTTTGAGTGTCATGGCAAAGGCTGTGAATACTTATGTACATGTGACTTTTTTTTGTTTTTTACTTTTAATAAATTTGCAAAGATTTCAAACAAACTTCTTTCACGTTGTCATTATGGGGTATTGTTTGTAGAATTCTGAGGAAAATAATGAATTTAATCCATTTTGGAAAAAGGCTGTAACGTAACAAAATGTGGAAAAAGTGAAGCGCTGTAAATACTTTCCGGATGCACTGTAAATGGTGAAATGTGTTGGTAAAGGGGTCACACTATGGAGTTATGAAGATATGGTACAAAGAAACATTTAAATTGTAGCTGTAGGCAATTTTTTCTAAAATCAGTAAGCGTTCCTCATATACAGGGCTGGAAGCTGATGTCTTATTCAGTGATAATACACAGGCTGCACAGCAGGACCCTGAGCCTGTGAGAACAGTTCAGATTGGTACCAATTACTTCGCCCTTTGACATCTCATTAGCTTAAAACATTAACGATGACTTCATCCCAGCACTGAAGCAGTGACATCATGTTCTAATCTGGAAAGGTGCATTCATTTGGGATTGCTTCAAAACTATTATTCCCTGAATCGCCAGCAATTTCTATTGACTTATCTGGAGAGCACTCACTTCCATCAAGAACAACCCCTGCTATGTAAATGCTCTGAAAATAGCACATTAGCTCACAGTCCCTGTCACTTACTGGCATGCCTCTGAGTACCAGAAACAGGGAGGGAAATGCTACCTGATGTCTGCATGCACCATTTTTCTAATTAATTATTTTCTTTTTCATTTTTCCTTTCCTTTGTGTTTGTATGCATCTTAGTTTGTAGGGTGAAAAGAACGTTTACATAAGTCAAAGTTCTGATGTGTTTGTAAGCCCTATAGCTTAAAGTGTATGTTACCACAAAGTCGCTTCTGCGTCCGAGCACGGGGAGACGGGGGTGCTTAAAATTCTTTTTATAAGTATTTATTTTATTACATTTTTTTTTTTTTACACTATCCCTTTATTTATTTTTTGATCACTATTATTCATATCACAAGAAATGTAAACATCCCTTGTGATAGAAATAGGCCATGACAGGTCCTCTTTATGAAGACATCTAGCTTCTATAAGACCCCAGATCTCTCCTCTATCCTGGAAAGCATGAGATCAAAAAACAAAAAATAATAAAAAATTGATCTCATGCTTTCAAACAAAAAAGGCAGTGTACATCTGCCCTAAGTGACATCATGACATTGCTTCTGGCCCCCTAGATGGCCGGGGACCTTCCTGTCTATGACCAGCTATATGATAACCCGACAGTACCACCAGAGCCGATACCAGGCCCCCTGATCGCATGGGAGAGAGCCTGGAGAGATGCTGGTGGGTGTGAGCAGGGAGGGGGTTGTCCACTCCCGCTGCCTATAAAAGCAATCAGGCGGCTAATCAGCTGCTAGGATTGCTTTTAGATGAAAGAGCAGCGCCGGCTTAAAAAAAAAAAAAAAAAGGGTTTCTGACATACAGCTGCAGCCATGGGTGTCCACAGAACTTTCTGGGGGGGGGGGCATCATTCTAAGGTCACCCATGCTCCTCCCCTTTTTGACAATGTCATGAAGGGGAGGGGCTTAGTCATCATATGCAAAGCGCAGGCATGCAAGGTTTGAGAAACCTGATGCAAAAGCTTAATAGAAGGAGCAAGCTGCCATTTTCTTATCAGCAATTTCTTATCTGTTTTTAACCCCTACCCTGCCCCACCCCTAAGTCTGCCCCTAAACACACTCTCATAAATTATTTCATGAAATTACACTGTTAAATGTTTTATGCAGAATTAAGTTACAAAAATAAATATTAACAACTTTAACAATATTAACATAAAGCATATCAGTGCCCATCAGTGCAGCCACCTCAGTGCCCATCAGTGCAGCAGATCAGTGCCCATCAGTGCAGCCTCATCAGCGCCCATCAGTGCAGCCTCATCAGCGCCCATCAGTGCAGCTTATCAGTTCTGCCTCATTGGTGCAGTTTATCAGTTGGCTGTCCCCATGGGGGGACATAACCTGAGTATAATTGAACACAATTACGTACTTGTATGGAGGTTAGAACAGCATCTGGGACTGAATTCCAGGCATTCATTTTATTGCATGGTTACATTGGTCAAGCTTGGACCAATGCAAGTATGTACATGCCAATGCTGTGGTATCTCTGTGAAAGCTGGAAATATTTGTAGTAGGCATCACTACTACAGTGATCCTCCCTGTCTTCCAGGTCCTGTGCCAAGTGGCAGCCCTGCTGCACAGTACCCAAAAGAGGCTCACCACTTGGCAAAGGCACCATTCACAGGACATCAAAAAACAAAGAAAAATTTGCAGCTCACTTACCAACCAGCCTGCAAAAATTGCATTGTCCAGTCTAACAGTTCACAATAAAAACAAGGGGTTTAGTTGCACACATTTGCAAATGTATGTGTAAGTTGCAGCAGCCACGTCAAGGCACCCCAGTGTACTGCAGTCCTAACTCTATAATTTTGAGAGTCTCCCAGACTGGAGCACATATAGCAGTGGATAGATTAAAGAGGTGGGTTTTTCTTCCTTTCCAATTCCCTGCAAAGTAAAGGCATAATGTGCTAGTATGCATCGCATACTAGCACATTATGTGACAATTACCTGCAAACAAAGCCCGCGTCGTCCCCACAGCAGGCCGCATCCATCTTCGCCTGTCTTCCTTCCGGGGCTGTGGACTCCCGCTCTGTGACTGGCCAGAGCCACGTGACGTCACTCCCGCGCGTGCATCGGCTCAGTAAACAGTAAATATCTTCTAAACGGTACATGTTTAGGAGATATTTACAGTACCTATAGGTAAGCCTTATTCTAGGCTTACCTATAGGTACAACTTACAAAGGGAGATTTACAACCTTTTTAGGGGAAGGTGTGTCTGGGGGGAGCCCACCCACTACCTTAATGGTACAGGGACACACTGGACACCCAGCAAGAGCACAATGGCAGCTGAAGGTATCCTGTGCATCCCTTCACCAATTCACCAACTGTACAAACAAATGGCAACCACCCCAACCTATAACTAGCCTTTGCAGCATGGAGCACATAGAAGGGCAATGTACAACAAAAGCAAACAAAAATTCCCAGCTCACTTACCAGCCAGCCTGCAGCAAAACCTAAATGACCCTGTCGATTTTGCAAGGTGGAGACGCAGGGCAGTCACAATCTCCACCTCCATCAACGAATGCCTTTTATATATTTAAAAAAATGTAAGGCTTTCTCTGGCATGCCTGCTGAGTGAGTAGCCCCCTGTATTCACTACGCAGCAAGGCGGCAGTTCTGAATGGGATCCAGAATACATTGCTGATCCGTGTAGTAGCAGCAACTACTACTGTAATTTCCAGCTTTCACATGTATCCTGCAGGTATGGTATATACACACTTACATTGGTCCAAACCGGACCAATGAAGCTATGCAATAGTCAATACCTGGATTTAAGCTTTACCAAGTTAATAAAAGTATTACACTGGCTCAAAAGGCCAAATGTGAGGCTGCTGGTTCCTAATCCCCATTCTATTTATTGGAGCTCAGGCCCATT
The DNA here is from genome assembly GCF_042186555.1 of Aquarana catesbeiana. Taxonomy (NCBI): domain Eukaryota; kingdom Metazoa; phylum Chordata; class Amphibia; order Anura; family Ranidae; genus Aquarana; species Aquarana catesbeiana. The sequence continues at coordinate 94,458,885 of NC_133325.1, forward strand.
TCTGTCACTGGCCCTTTTTTTCCTCATCCACACAGAGTCATTATAATGGAACATAAAAATATACACAGGGCAGTCTTCTTTGTCTTAGTTTCTGAATTTTGTCAATGTAATTTATTTTAAAAAATGCCAGAGGTACTTTTCCCAGTGCTACCCAAAGCATAAACTGAGCTTGGCAGGCTACAACAAGAGGGAGAAAAACTATATACTGTAGTTCTGAAAACATATACAAGTAGCGATGACAAATATTAAAGAGCACCATCTCCTCAACATGCCTGCAGGTTGCAATCACTGATTCTCCACCTGTTGCGCAATAATTTGCTTGGGGAGCATCAGCCCCTGCTACCAAAATCAGACAGGTGTAGGCACGTTGAGGTGTGTATGTTTGAGTGAGCCAGCGGCTGGCCCAGGCTGGGGAAAAGGTTAAATGTCTGTAGCTCAGGTCCTGGGCTTTTGGTCCTGGTCAACCCACCTGTGCTATAAAAAGGGGGATGGCCGAGGTCCAAGGGAGGGAGGCGGGTTTTACGGTGTCCAGTGAGTTCCAGTATCCCCTGGGAGCACAGTAGTTGATGCTACTAAAGAAACCTTTGCCTTTATGGACTCTCATCTCATGTAGGTATGCCTGGGCCTTATTCTCGTCAGGATTGGTGAAAGTATGTTGTTCATATTAAACTGTTTTGTTGCATTCTAAGCCTGGTCTAAAGTTATTCAAAGGGTGCATGTGGATTCTGGCGTATCAAGAACTTGGGTCTGTAAATGGACTATGGGGTATGAAGAAACACCACTACTAACTGTGAACTCGGCAAGGCAAAGAAGAGGAGTGTATTTGCTAGGAGTAACCCAGCACAAGTTCAAGACACAAGCAACCAGTTGTTAGACAAGGTACCTGGTAAAGTTACAGGTCCTCTGGTGGGGGGGGGGGGGGGTCATTGTTGAGTATTTAATAGCAACTGGATCCAAACCCATGTTATGGAGAACTATGGCCTGGTCACGAGGTACAGGAAGGGAAGAGTTAACGTAAAGAGTATGCATGAGGTCCATGCTGTGTGCACAGAGGGACCCCAATCTGTTACTGGGAGTGAGGTAATAGAGGTGCGCTGACCTGGCAGAGTGGGTGCAGGCTCAGAACTTCCCTCCTATGGGACAAGTAGTTTTTCAGAGGAACACTGCACTTTATTACTATACACAGTGAAGGTTTATCTCTAAGGCCTGATTCACACCTATGCATTTTTAGTGCTTTTTGCTTTTTGCAAATTTGCACTACAGAACGTGTTCCATGGGAAACCATGTTAAATGGACTGTAGTGCAAACCTGCAAAATGCAAAAAGCACTAAATCTGCATAGGTGGGAATCCAGCCTAAGTCGGGGAAATGCCTTATGCCACATACACACGAGCGGACTTTACAGCAGACTTTGCCCGGCGGACGGGATTTCGTCGGACAATTCGATCGTGTGTGGGCTCCAGAGGACTTTGTTTGCTCAAAAGTTGGACGGACTTAGATTTGAAACATTTTTTAAATCTATCTGACGGACTCTCCTTTCTAGCGGACAAACCGGTTGTCTGAAGCAATTACAAGACGGAAGCGCTCGGTCTGGTAAAACTAGCCTTCGTATTGAAGCTAGCACATTCCTCTTCTGTGATCTTTTAATACAGCGCTTTTTTTTCTTTATAATGCAAGAGGAATGAAGTTGTTTTGGTGCTTTTTATTCACACAGAGTTCTCACAAACTACTTTCTTCATGATTTATCCTCATGCCATGACTAATATGATATTTTTGAAAAGCCAGATCTCCATAAATAAAGTATTAAATTAGATTTTGGACTCATCTTTTTTTTTTTTTTTTTTTTTTAGATTTAAACACTCTATTTTACAATGTGTGCCAAATTATACAAAATGTTTTTTTTTTATTTAATTTTATTTTTGTAGTTTTTATTTTACCACAATAACCTTAATATTTTGTGTTGTTTTAATGAACCTTAATGAGGTTGGTGTCCCTTGTTAATTAGACATAGGGGAGTTTATTTTCCAAAGGCAAATCCATTTTTCACTACAAGTGCAAATTGTACTTGGAATTGCACATATAGAGCATTTTGAAGTGCATTCGCTGTGGATCCGAGGGGCACATGCAAGGAACCAAAAAAAAACCTTTTTCTTGCACATGATTGTATGATAAAATCAGCAGAGCTTCCCCTAATTTCAGCTCTTTCCCTCAGGTTTACAGCGACTGCACTTCCAACAAGTGCACTTGCAGTGCAATTTGTAAAGTGCACTTTTCACTAGTACTTTGCACTTGATTTTCTAAATGATTTAACCTTTTGGAACAAACACACATAGAGTTGCCCTCTGCAAGAGCAGTTGCTCCAGAGCTTAGTAAATGAGCAGAAGCTCTGGTGACTTCCATCATCCAATCATGTGCAAGCAAAAATGCTGTTTTTTGAATTTTCCTTGCATAGGCTTGGGTACTCTTTGCAAAGTCAAGCCTTACCTCATTTACTAAGCTCTGGAGCAATTGCACTTGCAGAGGGCAACTGCACTCTGCAAAGTGCACAGTCTATTTGCTTTTAGTAAATCAACCCCATAGTCTTTTTGACCTGTACCTGCCTACTCCCAAACAAAATGTCGTTTTGTAATCAAAACACATAGTCAATATTGTAAGGTAACTAAAAATTCCATTTATTTTGGTAAAAAAAATTAGGAAGGCAACACTGGAGACACTTTTGGAATCTGTGAAGCCTTTCGTCCCCCAGGACACACATCAAGTTTGAGGACAAGAAAATTGGTCTCTTGCGACTAGGGAGCACAGGGAGCACAGGGAGCACAGTCAGACCAGACAGAAGCCAGGCAATCACTTTCGACTCTTCCGTGGAGCCTTCCCTGCACGCTTCTCTGCAGCCTTCCCTCCACACTTCTCTGCAGCCTACCTTGGAGTCTGTGCCTCTGGTGGTGTACTTGGGGCAGGAGGAGGAGGAGGAGGAGTTAGAGGAGGAGGAGTGGCTTCATCTGCTAGATAGGTTGTAGCAGTAAGCTGCCCTCTCAGGCCCTTCTGATAGGCCTGCAAAATCAGACCCTCACAGAGGAGGCGTTGCCCCTTTCCCAGTTCCAGCAATCTGCTGGCCATATATGTCCCATACGCCTCCTCTGCATTGGGTGTTGTGCTTATTATTTGGCTGGCTTCACGAATGAGGGCTAGGGATTCCTCCTCAGTTTGTGTCATTCTTCTGGGCCTTTTGGTGGTTATTCGGAGGGGAGGCACCTGACACTCTGTGCGGCTTCTACTGGGCCCAGCCACAGCCTCCTCCTCTCTCCTACTGGGCAAGGCCTCCTCCTGGCTGAGGTCATCCTGTGTCAAAAAAAGGGACATAGTTGTAATTTTGGGTTACGCAATCACACACAATTTTCAGCTCATGACTTGCAAATCTAATTCTAAACAAATAGTAAAGGCTATCTATTTGACCCCACCATTATTCCAGCTGATCAACAATATCTGAAGTATATTTTTAGCCACTACTGTCTAGTGATATGTCTACATATTAATATTTGTGATGAAGTCATTTTTTATGAAGCACTTAAAAATTTGAGACGTTTACAGTTCTTCCTGGGACTCCTCAGCTGGGGTGGAGGTGGATGGAAGGCTGGAGGGAAGAGTGGGGGGGAAGGGTGGGGGGAAGGTTTGACAGTGATTGCCTGGCTTCTGTCTGGTCATCCAGGAATCGCAGTTTGTGGTAGTACCACAGCTTGGGTACATAAACCTGGTCGGCTGCTGCTCCGGATCTGAGCGACTCCTGGATCTTTTGTGTTCCCGCTTATACATGTTTCGCAAGATACCAATTTTCTTGTCCACAAACTTAAGGTCTGCCTGGGGGACTCGAGTCTTCACAAATTCTAAAAGTGTGCCCAGTGTTGCCTTCCTTACATCTCTATTGTAATATAATGGGTGTTTGACCTCCCAGAGGTTTTTGTTTTCCTGAATTAATCTGGACAAAAAAATCTTCCTCCTTAAAGGGATTCATTTTTGCTGAAAGACAAGACACAAGATAAAAACTGTAATGTCAGTCAGAACTCCCAGGATTATTTTTTGAAGAATCTAGGGGACACATATACACACACACCAAACACATTCACCAAACACACACACACACACCCCCCCCCACGTTTAATCTTACCTTCGTTTCTGACGCTCGTTACTTCCACGCGGACATACGTAGGCCATCGTAATAGCTTTATATACACTGCGCATGTGTCATGCTCCGCCTGCGTCGCCCACCCCTGACGTTCTTTAGTACGATTTGTCCCCGCCCCTTCACTCTTCGTTGCGCAGTCGGAGTAGATAGAGAAAGATAGCGGAGAGATTAACTGGAAGTAGCGCGGAGGAAAGCCCGGAGCCACAACCATCCATATCCCGGAGGAGATATAAGGCCACCAACATGGCTTTTGAAGAGATGGTGGAGATGGTGTCCATATTGAGAAGGGAGGACTACGATGGGAAAAAAGGACCGTAAACACGACCGAATATGCGCAAGGACAAAATAATGTCCTCAGTTGTCACCGCTCTAGAAGCTAAATTTGGCACAAAACGGTCTAAAGAACAATCGAGGAAGCGGTGGTCTGACTTCAAAAGTAGGGAGCCAGAACAATATTGGCGAATAAAGAAGCTGCTTAAAAAAAATAAGTACTTGTTGTGTGTTCCTAGTGAGATACTTAACTTGCATGCTGATCCATATTTTTTTCGTTTATACAGCATTGTTCGTAAAGACCGTTCTTTGTAAAATACATATGATACTAAGAAAATTACGCTATTTTTTCGCCAAATACGATGTTACAGGGTTGGACATACATTTAGGTCTTGATAATTTGTCGTATTCCCCAAATTTGGTGATGTGGTGTAGATTCAGAAATGATTCAGTGTAATGTAAGGACAGGACACAGCAGCTGTTTCCACATCTGGACTCACGAGCACTAGTGTACTATGTGACCATAAAGAAATTTTTGAGGGGTAATACACATAGGAGATCATTGAGGTGTCTGCATCTGTGAAACTTGCATGAAAATGTGTATTGTTTATAATTGTTGTTCAGAGGGAATTTTCATCCTGTCTTCTAAATTTTTGTGGACAAAAAAAGGCAATTGTCCACAACTCATTACCAACGTTTCATATTAATTTTAAAAATAAAAAATATCACTGTGTTTTAACTATACATTTTGTTTAATTCTCATAGGGGAGAAAAGACTCAGACAACAGTCCAAGGATCCCAGGACCCCCCGAAGTCACCAGCCTGAAGCTGAAGATACCCCAAGCCCCAGCCCAAGACCACGCCCACCCGACGAGCTGGAGGAAGGAGAGGTGGAGGAAGTGTGTGAGCTTTCAACCCCACCAAGTGAGTGACTGACACCCCAGCTTAAGGTAATCTATTTAGGCGTGCATATTTTAACCCATTTTTTTATCCACACATTTTAGGTGAGGTTCTGATTGTGGAAGGCCAAGCGGCAGAGCCATTCAGCACAGACAGTGCACAAAGACTTATTGGCCAGATAATGTTGTGGAATGGCCAAATAGATCGAATGCGTGACCAAATTGACAGCATGAAAATCCGGCTGGACACCATGCAACAGGAAATGAAGAACATGATTGATGTTTTGGGCAGAATATAATAACGTTTTGCCTAAAAACATCAATCATGTTCTTCATTTCACTGTCAAGTTTGTTTTTTGTTGCAATTTAGAAGTTTTAGCATAAAAATAAACCAATTTTCAGATGCACACGGTGTGTCATCATGTGCTATCTTCCATCAGGGGATATCCATGTACTTGTTTTGTGTTTGCAATCCCTTCACCCTAAAAATGTTACTTTGTGAGAGGAACAAAGGGATTGCACACACAAAACACGTACATTGGTCCCCCATGATGGGAGATAGCACATGTTGACGTGAACCTTTTTTAATACCCAATTTTGAGCATCTGCAAATTTGTGCCTTTACAAGGGTGACATCACCAGCACCGTTATTCACACATGTTGAACTTTGTAAGTTCTTTTTTTTATGTATGTTTTTAAAAACACTGTTGTTAATTGTAATTTTGTAAACAAGGTCTATTTTTTTAGAAATATGCCTCAAATAACCAAAAAATATATATATATTTTCCAAAAAAAAAAAAAAATTTCCAAAAAAAAAAAAAATTTTCCAAAAAAATGCACCTTTCAATGTGCACACAGTAAAATGTTTTAACTACTACAATGTGTGTGGCTGATTATCAATAAGATGTTTTGCTAATTTTTGTGTGGTTACAGTGAAAAATGGCCTTATTAAATAAAGGGAAATGCAGTTGCCACTACTACAAGTGCACTAGGAGACAGACAAAACTAAATGCAAACAAGAATAAAAACAAGATATTTCAGCCCAAATTTATTTTCTTTATTTTTTTAAAGAAATTAGAGCTCTTCTTGAATAGCAATGGCCCCCCGACCATTAAAATAATTGACATATTGGTCACGCACTTGATGTGCGGTTTGGGGGGCCAAGCCAATACGGCCAATTTCCAGGCCTGTGAGAGTTTGGTCAACTCCAAGTCCGGCCTCAGGCCCAACAGAGGTCATATATGTAGCGGAATGCCTTCTTAAAAAATTATGGAGTATGCAGCAAGCCAGTATGACATGATTTAGTTTATAGTCCGCCAGATTTATGGCCGAGAGGAACAAACGGAACCGGCTGGCCAGAATCCCAAAGGCATTCTCCAGAACTCTTCTTGCTCTGGCCAGCCGGTAATTAAATACCCTCCTCTCAGGAGTGAGTGTCCTTTGGGGGAACGGCCTCATCAAGTGCTCGCCGAGAGCAAACGCTTCATCAGCGATAAAAACTGAGAGGAGTCCATCCACATTCTGGTCATCAGGTGGCAATCCCAGGCCACCAGTCTGGAGACGCTGGCACAGCTCAGTCTGTGCAAAGACTCCTCCGTCAGACATCCGGCCGTTCTTCCCCACGTCCAAAAACAGAAAGTCTAAATGTGCCGAGACCACCGCTATCAAAACTACACTATGGAACCCCTTATAGTTATAGAAATAAGACCCCGAATGGGGTGGTGGCACAATGCGGACATGCTTCTCATCAATCGCCCCGACACAGTTGGGAAAGTCCCAACGGTCAGCAAACTGGGAGGCCACAGTCTGCCATTCCTGTGTACTGGAAGGAAAGTGTGGAGTGAAACCAAAAAAAAATAAGATAAGTACTTTTAAACATAACTTGGATATCAGATTACACAAAACATTCTTAATCAACAGCAGTCGAACATTATTAATATGCTTTTTTGTTAGTTTAATTATAAAAAACATAAGGCCCACTTATAAGATTACTCACCCCCTCTGATGGCCCATTGATCAATTTTAATGTGGGAGGAGGGGTACTAATTAGGGTAAAAAACACACCTGACAGTTTCAAACATTTGCGGGGGAGGGGTACTAATTAGGGTAAAAAACACACCTGACAGTTTCAAACATTTGAGGGGGTGGGGGAGGGGTACTAATTAGGATAAAAAACACACCTGACAGTTTCAAACATTTGAGGGGGAGGGGTACTAATTAGGGTAAAAAACACACCTGACAGTTTCAAACATTTGAGGGGGTGGGGGAGGAGTACTAATTAGGGTAAAAACACACCTAACAGTTTCAAACATTTGAGGGGGTGGGGGAGGGGTACTAATTAGGGTAAAAAACACACCTGACAGTTTCAAACATTTGAGGGGGTGGGGGAGGGGTACTAATTTGGTTAAAAAACACACCTGAGAGTTTCAAACATTTGAGGGGGTGGGGGAGGGGTACTAATTAGGGTAAAAAACACACCTGACAGTTTCAAACATTTGAGGGGGTGGGGGAGGGGTACTAATTAGGGTAAAAAACACACCTGACAGTTTCAAACATTTGAGGGGGTGGGGGAGGGGTACTAATTTAGTTAAAAAACACACCTGACAGTTTCAAACATTTGAGGGGGTGGGGGAGGGGTACTAATTAGGGTAAAAACACACCTGACAGTTTCAAACATTTGAGGGGGTGGGGGAAGGGTACTAATTAGGGTAAAAAACACACCTGACAGTTTCAAACATTTGAGGGGGTGGGGGAGGGGTACTAATTTGGTTAAAAAACACACCTGATAGTTTCAAACATTTGAGGGGGTGGGGGAGGGGTACTAATTTAGTTAAAAAACACACCTGACAGTTTCAAGCATTTGAGGGGGTGGGGGAGGGGTACTAATTAGGGTAAAAAACACACCTGACAGTTTCAAACATTTGAGGGGGTGGGGGAGGGGTACTAATTTGATTAAAAAACACACCTGACAGTTTCAAACATTTGAGGGGGTGGGGGAGGGGTACTAATTTGGTTAAAAAACACACCTGATAGTTTCAAACATTTGAGGGGTGGGGGAGGGGTACTAATTTGATTAAAAAACACACCTGACAGTTTCAAACATTTGAGGGGGTGGGGGAGGGGTACTAATTAGGGTAAAAAAACACACCTGACAGTTTCAAACATTTGAGGGGGTGGGGGAGGGGTACTAATTTGATTAAAAAACACACATGACAGTTTCAAACATTTGAGGGGGTGGGGGAGGGGTACTAATTTGATTAAAAAACACACCTGACAGTTTCAAACATTTGAGGGGGTGGGGGAGGGGTACTAATTAGGGTAAAAAACACACCTGACAGTTTCAAACATTTGAGGGGGAGGGGTACTAATTAGGGTAAAAAACACACCTGACAGTTTCAAACATTTGAGGGGGTGGGGGAGGGTCAAACAGTACAATGGAGCAGACAATATACATTGTTCAAGGGACTATAGGCTAGAGATATAAATGGATCCAGGATTGCATGGTGGGGAGGTTATTGAAGGTAAATATGCACGGAGGGCAAAAAAGGATTAATGTAAAAAAACAGGCATGCATGAAGGTAAAGGGGACATTCACAGCATATTCCAAGCATGGTAATTAGGTAACGAGGACATTTAGACAATACATTAGCAAACATTTAATACATATCATGTAATGTTAAAGGATAAAAGTTACCTTCATATAGTCCTTCTGCAGGACCGGAATAATGGCAAAACAGGTCTCTGGGATTATGATCCCCAGAGCCTAGGGGAAGATGCCTGTCGAGAACTTCAAGTCCTGAAGACTTCTCCTGAAATCCTCAGGATTATTCTCACGAATCTCACAGAGCAAAGGCATATGCAAGAATTGGTCACACTGGCGCAACCAATTCTTCATCCATGAACTCCTCCTCGCCCTGTTCATGGACTGGACTCGGGTCAAAGTATTAACCCCAACACCAAGTCCCCACGCAGCACGAACTCGAGAACGAGTACGTCCACGCGACATGGCTTCAAAACGGTCGGCTGGTCAAACAAACAAACTTATAACAAACACACTGAAGAACAGCAAGGTCTATGAACGACCTGAAAATCAGGAACGAGCGGACCAGAACGGCCTGCTAGGCAGGTTTTGAACTGACCAACACGCACTGAAAGCAGATACAAACCTCACAAGCACAAACTGAACCGCAGAAAACGATCGAAATAAGCTGAAGCGTGAAAAGCGCGAATCGTCTCTAACCAAACTTCTACTAACACGAGATAAACACGAGAGTAGCAGAAGGAGCCCAAAGGGTGCCGTAGTGGGGCTTGAACTTCCTTTTTCTAGCCTCATCGTATGTTCTGTATGTCACCGCGTTCAAAACCATCAGACTTTTGGAGTGATCGTGTGTGTCCAAGTCCGTCTGTTTTTAAGTCCGGCGCACCTAGTGGACAAAGTCCGGCGAAAAGTCAGCCGAGCAAAGTCTGCCGTAAAGTCCGCTCGTGTGTACGCGCCATTAGGCTCCATTCATGCCAATGCGTTTTTTAAATTTTTTTTGGCTTTTTTGCAGAAACGCAGGACATTTTTTTTAACATTGGTTCCTATGGAACACATTCATATCAATGCATTTTTGTGCCTCTGCATTTTTGGAAAGGGTCAAGGACTTCTTTAAATTCAAAAATGTTTGGTGCAATAGACTTCAATGTAGAAGTTGTACAAAAGCGTAGTGTGTTTTTACTGCGTTTTTACCGTGATTTTCCCACAATTTGCGTTTTTCAATCTGCCCAAGAACAAATTTTCCAAAAATAAACCATAAAAAATGCAAAATGCAACTCACGGAAAAATCGCTGTGAAATTGCGGTAAAATGCAAATTGCGCCAAAATCGCTGTGAAATTGCAGTAAAATAATGCGAGAAGCACAGCAAAAAGCACTAGAGAAACTCTCAAAAGCAAACTGCATAGGTGAGTCTTAAGCCTCGCACACACAATCAGATTCTTGGCCAACAAAACCGTGGACTTTTGTCTGAAGTGCGTAGGCCCAAACTGGTCTTGCATACACACAGCACACAATTGTTGGCCAACAATCACGAACGTAGTGACATACTGTGTGGTTTTTCAGCTTTTTAGCGCCACCCTTTGGGCTCCTTCTGCTAATTTCGTGTTAGTAGAAGTTTGGTGAGTGTTCGCGCTTATAATTTCACGCTTTTCATTTAGCACTTTTCATTTTGCACTTTTCAGTTCGTTTCTGAATGGCCGTTCGTCAACCAGACATGTTGCGGAATCGGAGGAGATAATGTGTTATTTATTATTGGCCTTGGATTTTTTGCTTTGACCCAAGTCCAGTCCAGGAACAGGAGGAGGATTTCTTGGACCAAAAATTGGTTGCTTTATTAATCGTGACCAATTATGTCATATGCCTTTGCTGCGGGAGCTCCAGGAGAATAATCCGGATGATTTTCGGAATTATCTCTGGACGACGGACCCCTGCTTTCACTAACTGTTGGCATTGTTGACCCCCTATATTAAGAAGCAGGACACATGCATGAGGCTTTTATTTTATTTTTTGGTTGAATAATGATTTGATTTGTTATATTTTCTATTTTTGGATGCACAGAATGCACTTTTTGGTTAAGTTCTGTTGGCAGATAGCATGTCTGATTTTATTTGTTTTCTTTTTTTAATGCACAATAAAAATATTGTGTAGAACAGTGTTTCTCAACTCCAGTCCTCAAGGCGCCCCAACAGGTCATGTTTTCAGGCTTCCCATTATTTTGCACAGGTGATTTGATCAGTTTCACTGCCTTAGTAATTACCACAGCTGTTTCATCCATGGGAAATCCTGAAAACATGACCTGTTGGTGCACCCTGAGGACTGGAGTTGAGAAACACTGGTGTAGAATAATACTTGGCTATGTGTTTTACTTCAAATGACAGTTTTGGGAGTAGGCAGGTTCATTTAAAAAATACAATGTAAAATTAACAAGGGGCACCAACAAAAACTACGGGATAATGGTGTTGTGGTAACTTGACCAAAAACATAATAATATTATTCTTGATATCACTGGAAAAAAAAAAGCCTTTTAAATACGTTTGGCAGAACTCCATCAGTATCACCAGCAAAGCAGCTTCATTATTATCCCATTAAAGAAGAAGAGAATGTGCGCTGCATTTCAGGATTTCATAATTTGACGCGTCACGAATGTTAATTCTCCATTACAAACGCTAGTTTACAAGACTGATCGCTTCTGGCTCATCCTTGCTTCTGAGCATGTGTGTTTGTACTTTGGACTTTTGTCCGACGGACTTGTGTACACACGCTCAGAAAATCCGACAACAGACATTTGTCCACGGAAAAATTTAAAGCCTGCCATCCAACATTTGTCAGCGGAAAATCTGACAATTGTCCAATGGAGCATACACACGGTCGGATTTTCCGCCAACAACCTGTCATCACACATTTCCCGTCGGAAAGTCCTATGGTGTGTACGCGGCTTTAATGTTAGATTTTTCAGATGACTGTGGTCTCCATCTGGCAATGATGAGCGTGCTCCATGTGAGAGGTGCTCCCCACGTGTATGGGTGCAGATGACCCCGCCCGCACAGGCAACAGGACAAAAAGAAAGAAAGGAAAATTTATATAAAGTTGATAACATTCAAGCATCTTAAAACCATCCACAGCTCTTAAATCATCTTTAATAAAGATTTCTCATCTACAGAGGACACTAAGTTACCGAGATATGTGCTATCAAGGCTTCATTGCTTGTAAGTCCGATTAGGGAACATTCATTGTTCTAGAATTGTGACAGTTCACGATAGGGAGTCTTCAGCACAAGCAAGAAACATTCAAGAAATAAATCAAGGCATGGCATAGGGCTACTAAATGAAAATTACGAGAATGAGAACTAGACTGTTAAAAATAAATTTAAACACAACACTAAAGTCCCATGTAAACTTTACCACGTCATTTCAAAAGTTGTGCTTCATTTTTATAATTTTGCAGTTTTCATAAATCCTTAGTGATCCTTGTGACCCCTATCACAAGCCTTAGGGGTCCAAACTTGACCTATGATAACAAACACATGAACAGGTTAACTTAAAGTGGTTCTAAAGTCTAAACATTTTTCACCTTAATTCCATAACACAGAGAAGGTAAGTATAAACTTGTTTATTATTTAAAAATAGAGTTCACAATCATTTTAATTAAAAACCACAAAACAATTAGTAAATCCAGAGTTATAGCCTTCCGAATTTAAGCAAATATCAATGCTCTCTGCAAAGGCAAACCAGGCTCTGCCCTTTTCAGCCATCAAGTCTTCTATTGCTCACCCTAGTGATGGGCAGCTGACCAAGGGAAACTTGGGACATAGGAGGACTAAAGTCAACTTTAAAATAAAAAATAAAAATGTAAATTCATCTACTTGTGTCTCTGGACCTACTTATGATTTTGATGCTTTGATTTCACTGGAGGTGACCTGTGCTGATCTGATTAAAGAAAATACACACATAGACCCATACCCAATAGTACCCCATAGACACATACAACATATTATTCCAAAATTAAAATTTTATTACACAGATCAAGTTAAAAAACACAAATACATTATTAAAAGATCAGCCTCTTTTCAGCAGGATTGAACAAGCCTTGGTTTACTGGTTAGTACTTTAATCACTTGCCCTCCGGAAGATTTAACCCCCCTTATGACCAGGCCATATTTTGTGATACGGCACTGCCTTACTTTAACTGACAATTGTGCAGTCCTGCAACCCTGTACACAAAAAAAATGATGTCATATTTTTTCCCACAAATAGAGCTTCCTTTTGGTGGCATTTGATCACTTGTGCGGTTTTTATTTTTTGTGTCATAAAAAAAAGACAGACAATTTTGAAAAAAACAAAACTAAAAAAACTATATTTTTTTTCTGCTATAAAACACATCAAATAAAAATGTTTAAAAAATCTAATTTCTTTATAAATGTAGGCCAATAAGCATTTTGCTACAAATTTTTAGTAAAAAAAATCCTAATAAGCGTATATTGATTGGTTTACGCGAACGTTATAGCGTCTACAAACTATGGGAGATTTTGATGGAATTTTTATTTATTTATCTATTTTATACCAGTAATGGTGGCGATCAGCGACTTATGGCGTGATTGTGATTGCGATACAGCGATTAGTGCTAAAAATATGCACTGTCACTGTACTAATGACACAGGCTGAGAAGGAGTTAAACATTTATGGTGATCAAAGGGTTAACGGTGTGCCTAGTCAGTTTGTTTTTTTTTTTGTACTCTATGTGCTACCTTTACTAGGGGGAGAGATGTATTTTATTCCCTGCTTTGCAGGGACACAAAATCCATCCCATCCCACCTGTCAGAACAGAGATCTGCCTTGTTTACACAGTAAATCTGCTATAGGGTGGACAGCAAGTGGTTATCCTATATGCAGTGTTTTCCTGCTCTATGGATGTGTCCTATCTTATTTTCCAAGATTCTGAAAACATTTTTTTGTCAACTGCACTGGCCTGCTCCCAGGTCTGCCCTTGGGGAGGGATCTTGCCCGGGTTCTACTTTCGATTTCTGCATGGGTTCCATTCAAGCAGTGGGTAAGCCTTATGGCGCAGCCTGGCATTTACTAATTTAGTGATGTATTGTGTATGTAGTACTATCCATGATGCTAAAGAGTGTGAAACCAGCTAATCCACCTATTAAACACAACATTTGCCAGCAGTGAGAATTTGCTAATTTGGCAGTGGTAAATTGAAAATCTGCTTACCTATGTTTGTTGTTTCTTTTTTCTTCACTCTCCCTCCCCCTTTGTTGTTCTTGGGGGGGGGGGGGGTCCACCTGAGGTGAGCAAGCAGTAGCCTGCTTTTTCTACCGATTTTCTATAAAATTGGAGGAGAAGAATTTTGTAAGTACACCACCATTGCCTGTGCATAGCTTGTTAATTCTCTGTTTTCGGATATGTTATTGTTCAATGTTCTAAGATGTTTGATTTTGTACCAAAGATCATACTACATTACTTGCAGAGTCTGCCCTGAAGAAGGAGCTACTTTGACTCTGAAATGCATTGGACATTTTCTCTGCATGTACATGTTATATGAAGTTCATAGATTATTGCATTGTATGACCTTATGTTTACGCCAATCTTTTTGCTATTTTATGTATGTACAGTTCTGTCTTTTTTAATGATATTATAATAAAATTACATTTTATAATATAATTTTGAGCCTTTAGCCTGGGTTCACACTGCTGCAAATCTTGAGCGGTTTAGATGTGGTAAGGGAGACCAAGATTCGCATGTCAGTTCAATAGAATGGATTTCTATGTGTTCAGTTCACATAAAAGCATTGTGAATTTAGTCAAAACACAAAAGAAGAGAGCGCAAGGCCTAGTGTAACTTGGCTTTAATATGGTAACGTTAAAAACACTACAATGGTCAAACACACATTGTGTGAAGATAGATACAGCATAAGGATTAGACTTTGGCCGCACTCCTATAACCACCTCAAGATCCCGACAGGAGAAGGGGGAGCCGTGGACGTTCAACCTAGCTGGCCGGATCCTGGCAGCACATCCGAGGCTATCCACCACCACACTCAACGTGCAGATCATGATGACCTGAGGAAGGAGGCCATGCCTCCGAAACGCGTTGTTATGGCAACTGTGTGAGGTCCTCACCCTTTTCCCCCCTGTGTCCTGCTCATGTGGGTTTGTGTGTCCTCGAAGAGCAGCACCGGCTGGACCAGACACATGGGTATTAGGATCTGCAGGTCGAGCGTGGTGGTGGATAGCCTCGGATGTGCTGCTAGGATCCGGGCAGCTAGGTTGAGCGTCCACGGCTCTCCCTTCCCCTGTCAGGATCTTGAGGTGGTTATAGGAGTGTGGCCACAGTGGAATCCTTATGCTCTATCTATCTTCTCACAATGTGTGTTTGACCATTGTAGTGTTTTTAACTTTACCATATTAAAGCCGAGTTACACTAGGGTGGCTTTGGGCTCTCTTCTTTTGTGTCTAGATGTGTTCCTGACACCCAGAGGATCCATATAGAGCAGCAGCACCCTTTGACTTGTCTAATTATCACCAATAGCCAGCTGGAGGGCTATATCAAACTGTTGATCAGCGCGCTTGCTAGTTTTTTTCTTATGTGTGTATTTTTTGTTGTGAATTTGGTGCAGGGGAAAGACTCCTGTGCTTCTTTGGTGTGGGTGCGAAGCGAACTTCTATGGTGTGATGCAAATATGTTCGCACCTCCACACCTCATATCGCAAGGTAAATTCGCACCTCACCCTAGACAAAAACCTGCATCAAGTTCACACCACACCGCATCACAACAGTTTGAACCCAGACTTAAAGTCCCAATATATGGGGGATTCTAGCTGTTTCTTTTTATGCTCCATTGGGAAGAAATAATACTGTCCCACAAATGTCAAGCTTTCACCTAGATGTCCAGCTCATAGTGAAAGCCAACAGCACCTACATCTGTCTAATAATGATTCCATTTACTAGCAATTCTTATACCCGTTGGAGTTCTCCTTTAATATAACATTGTGCTTTAAATATTAGAAGGTATATTAGCGTTGAGCTATCGTTTATAGGGGCATGATTCTACAACACATATGGATAATAGAACAATTGATACAATGCGTGAACCCATTTTTATGAGATGTTTTATAGTCTGTTTAGAATTAAAAACCACTTAACAATTTCAACATTGCCTGGTACATTGACTAGCAGCCAGAATGAATTGTCTCAACTCTGAGGGCTGTTTAGAAATAAGTCCGATTAATGATGTTACTCAGTGAAGAATAAAATATTTACTCAGTCTAATCTAATAACAAACACTTTTTTTCATTCTTGGAATACAAAACACTTAATTATCATTTATCTTGGTTCCCCTGTTTGGTCTGAAGTTATTATTGAAAGATTGTATAACATTATTAGTACTCATTTAGTAGACAGGATTAACCTTAAATGTCAAAATGTTTACTACTAGTGACTCGTTGATTTAAAAAAATGAATATATTTGACGGCTTCTTGGCGCCATTTGTTTGTCAGCAAACAAATGAACTTTGGATAGTATAGCTCAAAATGAAAATAAATGGCGTCTTTATTAAAGGGTTTGTGACCACAAACATTTTTCCTGGCTTAATTGCGTCTAGTACTGTACAAGGAAATGTACACACCAAGCACATATCGCATATAGCTTTTCCAGCAATTCAGTAGTCGTGATTTTTCTTCTTCTGTTTCCATGCCGATATTTGTGTAAGTTTTGAGGCTTACACCCAATGTGTTTAAATGTGTCATCCCTTGTGATGCATTGCTACTACATCACTCCCCCAGGTTATTGTATTGTAAGGATTTTCTTAGATTGGGGGAAGAGATAGAACCATTAGAGGAGGTAAATAGATTATTGGGCCAAAGATCAAAAAAGAATAAAAGCAATGATTTCTACACCCCCCCCTCCCCGACTCAGACATATTGATTTACTAAAGGCAAAAAAACTGTGCACTTTGCAGTTGCTCCAGAGCTTAGTAAATAACCAGAAGCTTTGCTAACTTCCATCATCCAATCATGCGCAAGCAAAAACACTTTTTTTTTATTTTCCTTGCACGTGATTAGGTACTCATTTACTAAGCTCTGGAGCAATTGCACTTGCAGAGGGCAACTGCACTTTGCAATGTGCACAGTCTAGTTGCCTTTAGTAAATCAACCCCATTGTGTCTAACAGAGGGGGCTAGGTTGACCATATGAGCTTCTCTGTATGAGGAACTACCTGCCCCTAAAGGACGAGAACTATGTTAACCTGCCTGGTGGTATGATTATGTCAGATTTTTGCATCTCCAAGCAGTATATTGTTTCACATGGAAATTTGGCGTTTTATATTGTATGCCTGTAATTCTTAGGAATAACTCACTTAAATCTGTCCAAAGAAAAGTCTAGTAGAGTCTAGTAGACATCCCGGGTATGATAAAGTTTGAAACACAAAATCATAAATTGTAATATAATAAATAACTATAAATAATTATAATAAATAATAATATAATTATAATACAATTTATTCAATATTGTAATGAAATAAAAAACACTGAAATTTGCTCAGTCGCAGTATTGTTACTGTCGTTACTTTCAGTGTTTGATGACAAATTTCCCCACAAATCACTATAGCTCAATTCTGCAAGTGATTCTAATTTATTATTGCTGTTTTCTAGCTGGTCTAAAACCGCTTTTGACGTAAAGGGACGCTTTTTGTTTGCAATGGACAATCTCAAGTTTCCAGGCAGAAAGAACAGTATATATATATATATATATATATATATATATATATATATATATATATATATATATCTCAATCATATAAAACTGCATGCAGGGCACTGGACAAAGCACTAGGGACAAAAGGCATGTGAAATAATTTGATACAGTAATGTAATCAGTAAGATTACAGTGTACTGTATGTAGCAAGGCCCCGGGACCCTTTTGGTCTAATAAGAACCTCCAGAGTTAGGGACAGCTGGCATCCTTCTGTGTAGAGTGGCTTACAAGGCCCAGTGGGTGCAATGCAAGGTAGATTCATGGGTGCCAGACACTTATTGAATGCAAAGAGATTTATTTTCTCTTGAACAGAACTGTGGGAGAGAGGGTTTAGGGCCAGGACACCCTTTAGTAGTTGCAATGTGAATTAGCAGACTCATAGACTTCTATAGGTAGACAGCCATGCAGGGAAAGGCATCCAGCAAGACACTACATCTGCATGTGTAGGATCACTATGTGTCTCCTATGGCACAGTCTTATAACAGTTTCTAACACAAGTTGTCACAAACTTCTGTACTTACTCTACAATTACTTCCTGTAAAAAGAGAAGCGGGACTTTGTATGAGGCATGTGGGTGAGTATGTTGGGCTATATGGTAAATGTTATAGTATAGAAAATGAGATCAGTGTAAATTCCACAAATGGTAATATATCATAATCATGGTATAAAAGTTTTAATGGCATGGGAATTTGGGCCAAATACAGTCAAAAGAGAACACATTTAAGACCATGGTAAAAGCGTGTTGACAACAGTGTACAAACAGGCAGAGTTCATAAATTGGTTATACAGTAACAACAACACATATACATAGTACAATAAGTAAGTGCATCAATAGATCTAAACTCAACGCGTTTCTTGGCTTGAAACCAATCGTCAGGAGTCCGATGCCATGTAAAAGTTGTGCATTGATTAATGATGATAGTGTGTTGCAATACGATATAGGTCTGGGTCCATAGAGTCTCACCCGGGGTTGAGGCAGAGAGCACACCCCAATAGACCGCGCGCACCTCATGTCCACGGCATTAAATGGCTGCCTCTGACCGGGCATCCCATGATCCCATCACTCATGTTGGACTTCTGGCTCGGCAGGGCACCAACCACACAGCTTACTCACACTCCTTGGCCCCGCCAGACGTCCCTGACTGCCGGTCTCCATGGGTGCTTCTGTCATCTTGGCTGCCGTGCCGGCGGTCTATTGGGGTGTGCTCTCTGCCTCAACCCCGGGTGAGACTCTATGGACCCAGACCTATATCGTATTGCAACACACTATCATCATTAATCAATGCACAACTTTTACATGGCATCGGACTCCTGACGATTGGTTTCAAGCCAAGAAACGCGTTGAGTTTAGATCTATTGATGCACTTACTTATTGTACTATGTATATGTGTTGTTGTTACTGTATAACCAATTTATGAACTCTGCCTGTTTGTACACTGTTGTCAACACGCTTTTACCATGGTCTTAAATGTGTTCTCTTTTGACTGTATTTGGCCCAAATTCCCATGCCATTAAAACTTTTATACCATGATTATGATATATTACCATTTGTGGAATTTACACTGATCTCATTTTCTATACTATAACATTTACCATATAGCCCAACATACTCACCCACATGCCTCATACAAAGTCCCGCTTCTCTTCCCCCTATCTTTTCGCATATATTGGGATGGAGGCATGTTGGTGCTCTTTTGCAAAAATAGTGTGGATTGGTCACAACCCCCCTTGACAATTACTTCCTGTAGATCGTCACTCCACTGAGCTCCCAGTCTCTCTCACTAGACTTGCTGATCCACTGCCACTTGATCTTCTGAGCTCTTCCAACCTTCTCACTGAGTATCTTCCTCAAGCGTCACCCCACTGGCCTGCTCGGTCCCTAGCTTGGCACACAAGGCTGCTCTGCAAGCGTCACCTCCACTGGCTGGGTCCCTAGCTTGGCACTCACAGATACTCCTCAAGCTTCACCCCACTGGCCTGCTCAGTCCCTGGCTTGACACACAAGACTGCTCTGCAAGCATTACCTCCGCTGGCTGAGTCCCTGGCTTGACACCTGCTGAAGTTTCCCAATTCTTCACCATCCCCAGTTGGTGAGAATACTGCTCTGGTACTTGCTTCAGCTACTCACTGGGGTCCCTGGTAATAAAGTGGATGGTCCCCTAGTGGCATCAGCTTCCCTTCTACCTCCGACCACGTCAGGTTCTCTGGCCGGTAGAACCGTCACTTATGCAAGCCGCAGTCCCAACCCTACGCTGCTCTCTCACTTCTGGATAGGCCCTCCGAAAGCCTAGCAGCCAGATGCCCCTGATCTAGGCCTCAGGCTCTATCCTAGCAGCCCGGGGCAGCACAACACACATCCACCCAGACAGCCATCCAGGTGGCACAGAACCCAGATCACCTGGCTTCACCCAAATAAATAGAATCTCCCAGAAGGCCAAGGGACCCAAGAATATACCTGCCCATTGGCTGAAATACCCCATCTATTCCTAATCTGTCCTTGCAATGCCCTTGTCTTATCTACTGTCACCAGATTCCCGGCCATCTAGCGACAAAAGAGAGAAGTGCAGCAATTACAGAATTTAGATCAGATGACAATGGTTACCAGTGATTAATGGGGGGGGGGGGGGGTGACTGTCCCTAAAGGGGACACAGACAACAATAAAAATCTAAGAGAAATCCCAACCCTTTCCTACTCTATTAAAAAAAGATTTATATACACTTTAAACACTTCAAATCAACTACAAAATGGAATTAAAGAAAAAAAAGTCCCCAAATAAAAAGAACAAAATAAAAGGCAGCAAAAGGGTTAATTGCCTAATGAACTAGCAATCAGAATTTAAGTTTCCTAACTGACCCTGATCTCTCTCTCTCTTTGCAGCTTGTCAGCTTCCCTTTACAGCTTCAACTACAATGAACGCAATGGTGTTGATTTACTAAAACTAGAGAGTGCAAAATCTGTTGCAGCTCTGCATAGAAATCAGCTAATCAGCTTCTATTTTTTTTTTTGTTTTTTTTATCAAAGCAAGCTGAAGTTAGAAGCTGATTGGCTACCATGCACAGCACATAGCTTTACCTGAAAGCTCCCTTATTGGTTCTTTCCAGCCTGCTGGCCATTGTTCAAACGTCATGCGGAGCATTATGGTTAAAAACAAAATTCTCCCAGACGAATGTGCACATAAATTGACTGTGCACTAAACTTGAACCCCCAGAATTTGTCTGGAACCCAAGTTTGCATCAAGTCAAAATCTCAGGGCTTGTTCATATTTTAAAGCTACTCAGCATCGCATAAGACTTTATCAGTTAAAGAAAGTACCAATTACAATGCAAAGTACAGGTCACATAAGGACAACTTGGCAGTGGTGCAATCAGTTATTTAATAATTCAAAAGTGACGCTTTATAAAACACGCTAGTGAGGTAATAAGGCTAGTGGATGGAAATGCAATTTAAAACATCTCATTGGTAACGGTTACTTGTGAAAAATACCCATATCCAAAAGTAGCAGACCTGCCCACTCTGCTGAGTCCACAGGATTTTTTTACAATGTATTTTATTGAAATGATCGGTAGGAAAGTCAAACATCATAATGACCACGCAGCATGTAACCTATAACTAAAATATTCTTCTACTTACATGTTATTAGAATCAAGATAACCCCTTACCTCAAAGCTGCTACATCCCTTATCCCTTATCTAGCAACACCTAGATAACAGGGGATTTTGAGCCTATGATAAGTGTGAGTTTTAAGATCTGGTGTCCTGCAGTTCTTAAAGCTTTAGAGTGTCTCCCCCTAAAGGGGTCTTGTTGCAAAAGAGGGACTCCCCCTTAGGACAAAGGAGGTGGAATACCTAAAATGTACATGAAGCTCCTACAGCTACTTGACTGGCAGTCACTAGCTGCTCTCTGCATCAAGAAGTTTGACAAAGAACTTCTTCTTTGAGGTTTTGGGTGTAACTCTGTTCCAATGACTCTAAAAGATAAGTCTTCTTAGGCCCAACTGACCTCCAGGCACACAGCCTGCAATCAGTGAGATTTGATACCCTCCAGGCCTGGGCTCCAGCTTTCTCACACAGAAGCCATCTCCCCTAGGATCTCTTCCAAAACATTAGGGCTTCCAAAGAACTAGAGGGAGAGCAGCAAAAAGGAAAACCTCTTACAATGAGGGACAGTTAATTAAGGACCCTTGCAGAACATTGCCGTTTGTTTTGTCAAAGTTAGTCAGGTTTACCCACTGATGACAAACAGGACTCTGTATCCACCCCTAATACAAATACAGATCATATCTATGTGCAAAGTTCTGCAGGTAAACCAACAAAAATGGAAGTAAAAAAAACATAGCAAGACTGTTAGGAAACACATCCTTACAGTGCCTTGAAAAAGTATTCATACCCCTTGAAATTTTTTACATTTTGTTATGTTACAACCAAAAACGTAAATGTATTTTATTGAAATTTTATGTGATAGACCAACACAAAGTTGCACATAATTGTGAAGTGGAAAGAAAATGATAAATGGTTTTCAATTTTTTTTTACAAATAAATATCTGAAAAGTGGGCATGCATTTGTATTCAGCCCCTTGTACTCTGATACCCCTAACCACCTAATAGGGAACCTTAGTGAACAAACAGCATCATGAAGGCCAGTGATCACACCAGACAGGTCAGGGATAAAGTTGTGGAGAAGTTTAAAGCAGGATTAGGTTATAAATAAAAAACCTAAGCTTTGAACATCTCACGGAGCACTGTTCAATCTGCCATCCAAAAATAGAAAGAGTATGGCACAACTGCAAATCTACCAAGATATGGCCGTCCACCTAAACTGACAGGCCGTACAAGGAGAGCATTAAACAGAGAAGCAGCCAAAAGGCCCATGGTAACTCTGGAGGATCAGAGATCCACAGCTCAGGTGAGAGAATCTGTCCATAGGACAACTATTAGTCATACACTCCACAAATCTGGCCTTTACAGAAGAGTGACAAGAAGAAAGCCATTGTTAAAAGGCCATAAGAAGTCCAGTTTTCAGTTTGCAAGAAGCCATGTGGGGAACACCAGAAACATGTGGAAGAAGGTGCTCTGGTTAGATGAGACCAAAACCGAACATTTTGGCCTAAAAGCAAAACGCTATGTGTGGCGGAAAACTAACACTGCACATCACCCTGAACACACCATCCTCACCGTGAAGCATGGTGGTGGCAGCATCATGTTGTGGGGATGTTTTTCTTCAGTAGGAACAGGGAAGCTGGTCAGAGTTGATGGGAAGATGAATGGAGCCAAATACAGAGCAATCTTAGAAGAAAACCTGTTAGAGTCTGCAAAAGGCTTGAGACTAAAAGATCACCAGGCACAGTGTCGCCTCCTCACACCTGTTTTAAACCTCTAATTGCTATACTACCTTGTTCGTTGTATGGCAATCATGGGTTTAAATCAGGTGGTGAGGAGGCAATATATTGCCCCCCACCACCTGTCAAACACACGCGGATCACTTTTCAGAGTAGCAGCAGTGCCTCCTGCACTTGTGAATTAACTTTTAATTGCATTTGGCATTGGCACCCTTAGTGCTCGTTCACATGTAAATTTGGGGGGCCTTATTCACTTGAATGGGTCATGCTTGGCAGGGCATATAACTCCTGCTGCGGCTACGACATGTATACACCCTTGACCACTGAAGCTAAAGGGGGTGCGGTTGTGGCAGGGGTGATAAACACATCTTAACTATAGGGTTTTACCACCCCCAAACTGCAAATGTAAATGAACCCTTACTGTTCTGAGCCCCTATAAAGCTGCCTTCACACTGATGTGCTGCAGTTTACCTGCACCATGGGTGCAGCTCAGTGCATCTGCATCAGTGTGAAAGCAGCCCTATACTATTATGCCCAGTGTATTGTTTCACACTGACCTGTAGATCTCTTCTTTACTGCTGCTGGCAACACTCTGGAGACTGCTAGCTGGGATAAGAGGTGGAGTGCAGTTGGTATCACTCTGCGTGGGACAGGAACCAGCACTACAGAGGAGGCATCAGCTCTTACTCCCTGCTACAGCTCCAAATTTATAAGTAGTCCCTCTGCATTGCACTCTGGTTGATGCTCTGGAATGGTGGGTTAGCAAACCCAGACCTCGATCTACCAGTCAACTGTTCACGATCTACTGGTAGATCGCAATCTACAGGTTGCTGACCCCCCGGTTTAGATCAAAGCATATTCATTTGTTAGAATGGCCAGTCAGGCCTAAATCCAATTGAGAATCTGTGGCAAGACTTGAAAATTGCTGTTCACAGACGCTCTCCATCCAATCTGACAGAGCTTGAGCTATTTTGCAAAGAAGAATGGGCAAAAATTTCACTCTCTAGATGTGCAAAGCTGGTAGAGACATCCCCAAAAAGACTTGCAGCTGTAATTGTTGTGAAAGGTGGTTCTACAAAGTATTGACTCAGGGGGGCTGAATACAAATGCACGCCATGCTTTTCAGCTATTTATTTGTAAAACATTTTGAAAACAATATATTATTTTCTTTCCACTTCACAATTATGTGCCACTTTGTATTGGTTTATCACATAAAACTCCAATAAAATACATTTACGTTTTTGGTTGTAACATGACAAAATGTGGAAAATGTCAATGGGTATGAATACTTTTTCAAGGCACCGTATGTGCCTTTTATACTGCTCTCTTTAAATTAAGGTCCATAATTAATCGATGGAAGAAGCTTGTGAAAATACTTTTTCAAGGCACTGTATATTTATATATTATGTGTATTCGGTGACAATTCTTACCATCGTTATTTTTAATTGGCTCGATTACACAAAACATGAATAAAGGGCATTTAATGGAGTTATATTTTGTAAATCTCTGTTCTCCCCCCTCATTGTAACCCACATGTAAACCACCCGCATTTGCTTGAAAAAAGTTCTGGCCAGGCCCTGTGCCTATCTGGTCCATTCATTCCTATAGTTGGTCTGTATTCCTCTGGAAGGCCGCGTCTTCCATGAGTACAGACCAGTCATAAGAATAAGGCAGCTGACCGTGTACACAGTGGGTTTTTTAGCAAAAGCTGTGGTGTGATGGACATGGCTGTTCAGTAAAGATCTCTGGAACAGGACTAAGGTAAGTATTTAACACTGCTGGGTACACCAAGGAGTAGGGGGAAGCTTTACAGGACTAGAAGTGAAGTTGTCCTTTAAGTTCAAAAAGTATGCTTCCATGCCTGTTCAACAATGTGAAAACCTTTCCACCCTGGTCTATAAGACTTGAGCAGTAAGAAGTAGGTCAGTAGGGGGGCTGACCTTAACGTAGTAGACTGGATATCTTGTGGGCTACCTGTGGCTACTGCCTGGATCTTTCCCCTCCCACTTCCATCCCCTTCCCAACCACTCCCACCTGCCCCCCCCCCCTCCCCCCCATTTCTCCCTCCTTCCTTTGCACTCCCATTTCTTTATTTTTATTTATGTTGCCTTTGCCTTTTTTTTTTTAAAAGCGTAGTAAACCGCTGAAAAAAAAAAAACAACAAAAAAAACCTGTTAGACAACAGCATAATGTGCTAGTATGCATCGCATACTAGCACATTATGAAATACCTCTGAACGAAGCTCCCGCAGGGGTGCCTAGTCACCGCTGAGGGGGCTGACATGTTCCCCCAGCATTTCTTCTGGGTGTGCGGGCTCCGGTGCTGTGAGTGGCCGGAGCTGCGATGACGTCACTCCCTCTGTTGCGTCGAGAAGCTCTAAAGTTCAGGCACGATAAGCTGGACCTTCAGAGCGCATGCGCCACTGACATCAGGTAAAAGTCACCAAGCAGGATATACAACCACTTTAATGCTAATATTGGGTCAATCTGGGATGGTCTGCACCTCTTTTGGTACTACCTTTATTTGTAAATTCTTTTTAAACAAGATAGTTTAATGAACACCATGCTGATTTGTACTTTATTTTAATGTATGCCATGTATTTTTATGGTGTTGCTGTTGCCTTATTTTACCGAAAATGTACCATTATGCCTGTGTTTTTTGCTTTGTATTGTAAAATGTTAAAATATAATAAACATATTAAAATGAAATGTCCCCATGTTGGGGACATTTTCCCTGACCCCCTGCCATCAGAACAAGAAGTAGGGATAACAGCTACTATGATCTTTAAAATGTAGTAGCTCATAGCAATCAACTAATCTTTTTACCAATCTGTCTACAGTGTAGTGCAGTTTGATTGGTTACTAAAGGTTACTGCAGTTTGCACATGTTCTTTGTCTTATTAAATAGGTCTGCTACTGGCATTTTTTTATAGAGTGCCTTTTATAATGTTATCATGGTAATGTACAGTAAGTCCAGCTCTTATTGCTATATTACCATGTAACTCCGTCCCTAGAATAAATATTTTCATTCATTAAATGTAATATTTTTGACACCAAACCAAGCTCTTTAATGCATTTGCTCATTTTTTCTGTCTTTGGGATCTGGGCTAATGGCTTATGCGAGAGAGCGAGAGGTTTAGGGAGGTGCTGGCAGCAGTCTCCCTGCTGTAAAGATGACTTAGATTAGAATGTGCCTGTGGAAGAAATTGCAGAGCTTGCAGCCTTTGCTGAGCTTGAGGCAGAAGATCAGGTTTCCTTGGAGGAGAATAGCCGGCCCGTAAGGTGGCTGCTTGACATGGCAATCTTCCTTAAATACTGTAATGTAAGAACACATATGAACAGGGAGGGATGTAATCTCATGCTCAGTGTTCTAGAGTTTAACCTAATAATTAAAGAGCAACTCCAGGCAACAGGTTAAAACAATCCACAAACTACTAATGCTGCTTAGGAGATATTATCACAGTGTAGGTGAGAAACTCCTCTCGGTCTATCCTTAAAGCACAACTCCAACCGTTTTTTTTTTTTATTGGATTGCACTTTTTGGGCCCATGGAACCCAGAATTCAGTCTAGTTATAAAGGAGTTTTGCTTAATAACTGACTTTGTGAACACTCCATTGTATCTGGCTTTGTGAGTCATGCTTTATAACTGGCTTTGGAACCACTACTTTAGAAGTTTTGGAAGGGAACTGCACTTTATATCAGGGTTTGGTAACTTGTTTTCTAAAGTAATAGCTCCCAAAACCTGCTCTAAGGCTACATTCGCACACGTGTTTGTTTAGGCACAATGCAAATGGCAGGGACAGGAATATGCTGATTCCTACTGCTGTTTTTGACACCTGTGAGTGACTAGCTGCGTTGCCTTTTGTGTGTTCTGAAGGTGCAAGGTGCAGAAATTGGGGCTGATATGAGGTGTGATAGTGCAGGAATTGGGGGTTATCTGAGGTGTGAAGGTGCAAGAATTGGGGTGATCTGAGGTCTGATGGTACAGGAATTGGGATGATCTGAGATGTGAAGGTGCGGGAATTGGGGTGATCTGAGGTCTGATGGTACAGGAATTGGGGGGATCTGAGGTCTGATTGTATAGGAATTTGGATGATCTGAGGTGTGAAGGTGTTGGAATTGGGATGATCTGAGGTGTGAAGGTTAAGGAATTACGGTAATCTGAGGTGTGAAGGTACAGGAATTGGGGTGATCTGAAGTGTGAAGGTGCAGGAATTGGGGTGATCTGAAGTGTGAAGGTGCAGGAATTGGGGTGATCTAAGGTATTAAGGTGAGGGAATTTGGGTCATCTTAGGGGTGAAGGTGCAGGAATTGGGGTGAACTGAAGTGTGAAGGTGCAGGAATTGGGGTGATCTAAGGTATGAAGGTGAGGGAATTTGGGTCATCTTAGGGGTGAAGGTGCAGGAATTGGGGTGATCTGAGGTGTGAAGGTGAGGGAATTGGAGTGAAGGTGCAAAGCTCAGTTGATTCCTTACGATTATTCAAGTGGTTTACAGCATTTGTGCTGCTTCATACTAGGACTCAACCATCAAAACCAGAGTTAAAGTAAGACAAAAAACATCATCATATGGCAGCTCTGACCTACACTGGCCCCAATCTGTCACATTAAAGTAAAAAAGGCACCTGATCAAATCAACACATCCTGAAACCCCAAATCTCGTCACCAACCACCCCCGTAAACGCCTCAAACCAAACCCCCCCTCCCCCCGGCTGCTCAGTCTAAAATGCCCGTTCCTGTTTTTGGGCCCAGCCCGGGCCTGCCAGTGTGTGTCACCTTGTGTGTCTGCACCAAGGCCAAACATTCTAGGGTATGTAAACTTTTCATCAGGGCTATTTGGATGATTTCTGTTTATCATTATGATTTAAAAAGGAGCCAAATAACTATGTGATAAATAAATGGCTTCCTATGATCACTATCCCTAAGTAAAAGACAGTTTTTTGTCATGATCAGTCATATTTTTAATATC
Organism: Aquarana catesbeiana; assembly: GCF_042186555.1. Lineage (NCBI taxonomy): Eukaryota > Metazoa > Chordata > Amphibia > Anura > Ranidae > Aquarana > Aquarana catesbeiana. The sequence continues at coordinate 94,486,830 of NC_133325.1, forward strand.
AATGCCAAAGTTTCACAATTTCTGCCAGGGTATGCAAACTTTTGAAACCACATGTAGAAGAGAAAAAGACCAAGTGCTTTCTTTTCTTTTTTTTTTAATTTCTTTTTTATTTATATACTGTATGTTTTATCATATATTTACTGTATGTTTGTCCCAAGCATGTTTGAGTTCACTTACTGTTGACTGACTTACAACCTCTGTTGGAAGTATATGCCAAACATAAACTTCTTTTTCAGCAAAGTAATACTTTCTATGATTAGTTTTGGACTTTTCTCCTGCTAGTTTTAGGTTCTATCCCCATGTTCCTAATCTTAGGTTTATATTGAAAATACAGCTCTCCTGAACTTCAATCATTCCCTTATTGTGGTTGTAAACCTTTTATAACCACTTTATACTACAGGCAAGCCTATAATTAGGCTTGCCTGTAGCTACACTGGATATCTCCTAATCCTGCACGGTTTAGGAGATATCCCTGTATTTGCATGTGCCGACGTCATCGGCACATGTGCACCTAAGCAAACTGAAGCAACGGCACGCTTCAGTTGTACTGTGCCGTTACCGGCGGCTCCCGCGCGCATGTGCGGGAGTGACACCATTGTGGCTCCGGCCAATCACAGCGCCGGAGCCGCGATACCCGAAAGTGAACAAGGTGAACATACTAGCTCATTATGCCTTTATCTTGCAGGTTTTTTTTTTTAAATGGTTTTACAACCACTTTAATGTATATAAAAGTTTCAGTTATGTCTCCTCCTTCCCTTTTTTCCTCAAGACTCTACTTATGGAGTTCAAGTCTCTCCTGATATGTTTTTCAAAACTTAAACATATTATGTCTGGACTTTGGAGCTTGCTTATATCATCCTTAGATCTGACAAGTTTTCAAAAAACCCAGGTGCTTTATTAAGCAAATGTGAAGTGGCCTCCCTGGCCAATGTGAAGGCACTGAGGCTGGAGAAGGCAGGCCAAATATTGACCTGAGAAGTTGTAGACAATATTTGATTACCACAGCACTGGGGTTTTGGGAATATTCAGGTGCTCTGAAGATGCCAACAAAACATGCCATCAGACAGCTGGTGGTGGATCTGGCACCAATAAGGAAAAGTAGCTTAAAAGTTAGTTTTAGGTTGGCCTGTTCAGATGAGGATACCAGCAACCTAAAACTTTCAACTAGGCCTTGTATGTAAATGTCAAGCTACAAATTACAACCTATCGTTTTAGGAATATTCAGGTGCTCTGAAGATGCCAACAAAACATGCCATCAGACAGCTGGTGGTGGATCTGGGGCCAATAAGGAAAAGTAGCTTAGAAGTTAGTTTTAGGTTGGCCTGTTCAGATGAGGATACCAGCAACCTAAAACTTTCAACTAGGCCTTGTATGTAAATGACAAGCTACAAATCACAACCTATCGGCAGGCAGAATTTGTCATCTGAGATCACTTAAAAGGACATCTTCATGCTTGGCTGAAGTTTTAGCAAGATTTAGATTCAATTATATCTATCTATGCAAGAGAGACTCATGTTGACAATAATGTTCAGCCTTTGTTTATTGATCTTATATGAGATAAAAGAAAATTTGTGATACAACCACAAAGTGCATGCAAATGCTAAATAATTCTAAGCAGAGATACACTAAAATGCTTCTACAATTTTGAAACTCTTTAGCTTGGTTTAACTTGCAGTAAACATGCAGGTCAGGTTGGTTGCTATAATTAAAGGGCTGTAATTTCCTTGCTTATTTGTACGTGGCAGAAATATATGCGTATACTAAGTACTGTTCATGCCACCCATAAGCAAAGAGTGTTATATTATCATCCCTCTGTCCAAATTCTGAGGACATTTAAGGATGATGTGTGTAAAAAATTATACAGTAGGAGATATTAGATTATAAGAGGTTATATCACAAATATGATCACCCATTCTAGTTTTGAATCCCCTTTTAGTTATTTCTATGTAGAATTCACTGCACTTACATAGAAGAGCATATTAAATCCCGGATGTGTTGCAGTTAGCAAAATGATTCCCACATATAGTTTTCTTGCCAGGAATTTATTTCGTTTTTTTCAACTGCAGCGTACTTGTAACAAGTGCATGATTAACATATATATGGTTAATTTCACAGCATGTTTTTTTATTTTGTTCAAACTGCCTAAATATGAGTTGATTAAAGAAGGCCAATGCTCACAAATTGTGAGAATGTTGGGTAGCAATTAAAAGGTATCACTAAGATCAACTTGATACTTACCAACTGCTTTGCACATAATTTTTATTCCTCATGTGCAATTATGGCTCTAAAGAGTTGATTTATTAAAAATGGAGAGTGCAAAATCTGGTGCAGCTGTGAATGGTAGCCAATCAGATTCTAACTTCAGCTTGTTCAATTAAGCTTTGACAAAAAGTCTGGATGATGATTGGTTTCTATGCAGAGCTGCACTAGATTTTGTACTCTACATTTCTAGTAAATCAACCCCTTTGCCTTATGCACACAGGGCATTAGAAGAAAACGAGCTGCAAAGCCAGGCCTGATGCGCTCTAAAAATGCGCTATTAGAAGCGACTTGCATTGGCGTTAATGTGCGTTTAGCTGTGTTACCGTTTAGCAGCGTTTCTCTGCCCTCTTCTATTTTCCACCCCCAAATCCATTTACTATATCTTAAAAATGCCTGACGCTGCTTAATGCTGTGTACAGCTTTAACACACGTTTAGCCGCGTCAGGCATTTTTACCTAACGCTGCTACTTTGAACACACTGGCACTGCAATGTCAGAATGGAAAGTTCATCCTTATCAGCATGTAAATACATTTGTAAATGCTGAGCATGTATATAGGCTTACCAGTTCAACTGATATTTAGGCCTCATGCACACAGGGCATTTTTTACTCCTGTTTTTAGCAGCGTCTGCCTTTTTTTTTTTTTTTACAGCTTGAAAACTGCAATGCCACTTACAGCTACGAAAAGCCTATATGTGCATGGACACATAGAATAACATATGTGTATAGTTTAATTATTCTGCGCTTGCCCAACCAACAGTGCAATCAATACCATAAAAATGTGAAAATGTGGTAAAATTCAAAGAATATATATGAGTATATATATGCTGCTATCTCCGAAAAATGTAATACTCAATTCATAACATATATATAGACAGGAGGCGATTACGCAAAAAACCCAACCACAACAATCTATATAAAATCGTGCAAACACAATTAGCAGTGTGAGTGAATTAATGTGTTAAGTGAATAAATTAATCAATAATTGATTAGTTGTTTAAAGGAAAAAAAGTGTTAAATACCAAACTTTGAGGTAAAAATCCATACGGAATACTTACATTTGATATTTCAAAAAGTCCCAACAGAAACAAATTGACAAGATGATGGTAAAAGCAACTTTTGATGCCACCCCACACACTCTGCAATGGTAACTGATCATATGCTTAAAATCTGGATAGGAGAAGTGAGCTTTAATAAAGCCAAATGGGCACTTACCGAACTTGATGGACCCCAAATTATAGGGGTCAAACTCGCCTGGTATCAGCAGCACTCAACAGTGACATTTCACCCGGTCCGCTCCAGAAAAAGTGACAGCCACTCTCCCCCGTCAAAGACAACAAGATGAATTAATGATTTTCCATTCACTCTGGTAACAACAACAATCAGCAGTGATGTTCCACCCGGTCCGCTCCAAAGGGGATAGCCGCTCTCCTCCGTCAAGGATAGCAAGATGGATTAATAATTTTCCTTTTGCTCTACTCGATACTCCTCCAATAGATATTTTTAAATGGGTTTTTTAAAAAGAAAAAGAAGAGGAACATAGTGCAGCAAATCATAGTAATTTATTCCAAAGACTTCTCAAGCACACACAACACACAGCTCCGAGCTATCAGGCTACCAGCTGGTGCGTGGTGACGTCACAAGAATCTCTCCAACCGACGCGTTTCCCTGTAACAAGCATCGACCGGGAAATCCTTGACGGAGGAGAGCGGCTATCCCCTTTGGAGTGGACCGGGTGGAACATCACTGCTGATTGTTACTGTTACCAGAGTGAATGGAAAATCATTAATTCATCTTGTTGTCTTTGACAGGGGAGAGTGGCTGTCTCTTTTTCTGGAGCGGACCGGGTGAAGTGTCACTGTTGAGTGCTGCTGATACCTGGCGAGTTTGACCCCTATAATTTGGGGCCCATCAAGTTCGGTGAGAGGCCACCTGGCTTTACTAAAGCTCACTTCTCCTATCCAGATTTTAAGCATATGATCAGTCACCATTGCAGAGTGTGTGGGGCGGCATCAGACCAATGGTCTAGCATGGATTTGTAGGGGGAACCACACACATTTTTTTGATCACTAGTTGCTGACATCTGTGCCTTCCTTGTCCACGTCCTGCTTTAGTGATCCTGCACACTCTTGCCTGTAACCTACTTTCAGCAATCTCCTGTGATTTATATGCACTTTCACCCATTCCCAGTGCTTCTATGTGTTTGTGCACTCCTGCCAGCTTAGACTGTGTTACCCACTAACTGGTGAGTCCTGCACCCCAGCACTGCTAAGGACTCACTCCAGCACACCTACCCTCAGTTGCCAGTAGCTTCCTGCTCTGGGGAGTCAGAGGACTGCAACTTGGGTATTGCCTGCAGCATAACTTCTCCACCTCTAGGATCAGGCCGTACCTTAGACTCTGTGCCCTGGCCCTTCTCTGGGCTGTCACCATCACTAATGGAGTGGGCCCACCAAGCTCTGTATGCCTACTCTGGCTTTGCCACTGCCTGCCCAGCTGCTACAACTAAGTCCTAGTTAGGCACTCTGCCCCTAGAGGTAGCAAATTCCCAATGTGTGACAGACCAATTGTGCTTGGAAGAATACCTGTGATTCAGTGTGGTCATATTTACAAGCAATCCAACTAATATGCACCATTAAGCTGGTTGGTTTTTAAGGGTGCAATGGGCAATAAATGGGTCATGAGTGTTTCAGAAGCTCCTTCCGTTGACCTGTTCTTGTGCCAAAAAATAGCCCATCATTAGCATCAAATTGGATTGTTCTGTCAAAAATAAAAATGGAAATAGAAAAAAAAAATAAAGCATTTTAAAAGATAGGTTTATATCTAAGTATATTATTAAATAATAAATGCACAACTGTTACGTACCTAATAGGTGAGCCCGAATTGCAGAGGATGGCTTCTCTTACGCCTCTGACTCGAGGCCCCTGGTAGTGCAGACAGGAAGCACAGGAGTGAGGAGTGGTATGAGTGCCTGGCAGGATCAACAGCAGAAGATCAGTCCAGAGGTTCAGGAGATTCAGGTAGGAACTGGAAATGCAGGCCGGAACCAAACTCAGCGGACAGGAACCAGACAACTGAAACAGCAGATAGGCACCATGGACTGGAACTGGATCAGCAGACCGGAACCAACAGCGGAGGGGTCAGGAAACAGGCACAGCAGACTGGAACTGGATGGTTCAGCAGACAGGTACAGCAGACCGGGGCTGGATGGCTCAGCAGACAGGAACAGCAGACTGGAGCTGGATGGCTCTGCAGACAGGAACAGCAGACTGGAGCTGGATGGCTCTGCAGACAGGAACAGCAGACTGGAGCTGGATGGCTCTGCAGACAGGTACAGCAGACTGGAGCTGGATGGCTCAGCAGACAGATACAGCAGACTGGAGCTGGATGGCTCTGCAGACAGATGCAGCAGACTGGGGCTGGAGCTGGATGGCTTCAGCAGGCAGGTACAGCAGACTGGATGAGAGTCTTGGAAGGTCAGGCAAGCCGGGTCGGTTATCAGGTGGGCAGCAAAAGGACAAGAGGAGCAGGCAGAAGAAAAGTCAGACAGGTTAGGTGCAGGCGGATAGCAGGAATAGTCTTCAGACAAGCCGGATCAAAGACAGGGACAGGTTTTCAGATTATCAGGGAACACACGGAAAGCTGCAGAGCAAACAGCAATGTTTACCTGTGTCAGTCAGGTTTAAATAACCCACCTACACTAATGGATGCATGTGCATTCCCGTGCGCATGTGCGTGTAAGCGCATGTGCATAGGCACCTGCAATCGCGCACCAATAGGTCTGGATTGACCGTTACTGGCAGGATCTTCCCGACAACATCTTTTTGCATAAAAAAATGTGTATTATTATTTTTTCCTACAGGAGTCTTCAGAGTATTGAAGCTGTGATCAGTGGATTGCCTGTGCAATGTCAGGCTCCTGCAGACACAATCTGGGGAAAACAGGTGTGTAGGCGCTGCAACCTTCCCACATTACAGCTCCGCCTGGTGCTCAGACCTCGAGGCTGCCGACACCTTCAATGTACCAGAATAAAGAAAGTAATGGTCGGCACTCAGGATGACATCTAAAAAGTAGTATTTCTTTATCAAGTAAACATGTTCAAAGCTGTAAAAACAGCCTACGCGTTTTGGATGTTAGTCCTTAGTCATGTCCTGCAGACATGTTCTCCAGCTTTTTTGTCTATACCTCTGTATGGATTTCTCTTTAAAAGATGGAAGAAGTGTCAGGGGACTATGTGGGTGCTCATCAGTGCCCTTGCAGTCTATTGAGAACTATTACCATAAGGACTTGTAGTTTTTTCATTCACAGATTGCTATAAATGAACAATGTGGCTGTGTGAGCGGAGCCCCGCACAGCTGAGCTGATTTTAAAATGTGACAGACGCTGTGGAGGAGAGGATTACAGGAGAAGTGGTGAGCGGGGCAGTTATTAAAACATGTTACATGTGACACTCTAAATATGGGTGTCACATGTAGCATGTTCCAAAGGTGAATTTAGCCTTTAAGTGACTACAAAAAAAATCAGACGCACAAAAATAAAAGACAAAAACCACAAGAACATTCGAAAAAATAAACTAAACTACCCTAAAAACACCCCCCCCCCCCCAAAAAAAAACAAAAAAAACAGAACATCTTCTAAATAAAGAAAAAGAAAACACGCCATGCACATGCAGGTATTTCTCCAATCCCTTTACTGTGTAGATTGTTGTGTCTTCCCCTATAGATCCTCCTAGCCAGAGATTAGTTAATTTGCTGGGAGATCAGCAAATGTGCCATTTCCTTTTCACCAAATGAAAATTCTCATAGACTACAGGAGGTCACATAAGTCTTCATTGCAGGAAACTGTTAATAAAGGTTTGTGTGATGTGTCTGCAATGTGCTAATCTCTGCTAGCTCTGTTATAATAATTTGAATGCACAAAGAGAGAAGGGATTACATTATACCTAGACACTTACAAAATAATACTTAGCTTTGTAGAGCATTGTAAGTAAAAAGAGGATCCTTTTATTTTTTTGTTTAAAAATAGAGTTTTCACTCTCTGTGCCTGTAGACGGTTTCCATGAACTTCCAATGTTTTTCGTGTGCTCTAGCAGCAACAAAACTTTGCAGTTTTACTGCAGTGACAATAGCGGAGCATGCCATTGCACTCTGCTTTGCCACAGCCGCTTGAGGTTCAGCATGGAAGTATTCAAAATATGATGACAACACCGCAGCTGAATTAAGAAAATGTTGTAAAAAAAAAAAAAAAAAAATGTTGTCACTCTGGGAAAGGTAGTGCCTGTGAACACAGCTTACTGAATCTCGCTAGGTATAATTGACCTGAATGCAGAACCTATATTATATATATATATATATATATATATATATATATATATATATATATATATATATATATATATATACTAGGGCTGTTACTGATTAAAATTTGTGTTCAATTAATCGATTTTTATTTTAATCGATTAATCAACTAATTTTGATTAATTATAACGCACATACAGATCCAACTACTTTTAGCTGATTTAGCACTGTTGTTATGGCAACGGCCAAAGCCGAACAGAGCGGGACATGGCTAGGACGTCACACATCATAAACTCAGCCTCACCGTGCCCATAATCTCAGCCTTACCGTGCCCATAATCGCAGCCTCACCGTGCCCATAATCGCAGCCTCACCGTGCCCATAATCGCAGCCTTACCATGCCCATAATGCAGTCTCACCATGCCCATAATTGCAGCCTCACCGTGCCCATAATGCTGTCTCACCGTGCCCATGATCACAGTCTCGCTGTGCCTATAATGATCACAGCCTCACTGTAGTCAGTGCCTGGATTACACAGTCTGTGGGCATCTCCTGCTGTGTGTCTCAGAGCTGAGTGTGAAAACTTTGGCTGCGCTGTGAGAAAAGTCCCGCCCTCCTCCTAGATCAAATCGTGTGATAGACAGAACACTGCGTCTATCACACGAGCTGATCCAGGAGGAGGGCGGGACTTTTCTCACAGCGCGGCCAAAGTTTTCACACTCAGCTCCGAGACACATAGTGGGAGATGCCCGCAGACTGTGTATGACATATAGTGGAGGAGGAGAGAGCGGAGCGCTGCGCTGCAGCCACAGCTTGGCCCAAAGCGGCCCCAGGGCAGGCAGCCTACCAATCAAAAAAATCGAGGAATTAATCGTTAATTTGTGCAGCCCTAATATATACACAGTGGGGGTTATTTACGAAAGGCAAATCCACTTTGCACTGCAAATGCACTTGGAAGTGCAGTCGCTCTAAATCTAAGGGGTAGATCTGAAATGAGTGGAAGCTCTGCTGATTTTATCATCCAATCATGTGCAAGCTAAAATGCTGTTTTTTATTTTCCTTGCATGTCCCCCTCGGATCTACAGCGACTTTACTTCCAAGTGCATTTCCAGTGCACTTTCAAGTGCACTTGCAGTGCACAGTGGATTTTCCTTTAGTAAATAACCCCCAATATCTCACAAAAGTGAGTACACCCCTCAAACTTTTATAAATATTTTATTATATCTTTTCATGTGACAAAACTGAAGAAATGACACTTTGCTACAATGTAAAGTAGTGAGTGTACAGCTTGTATAACAGTGTAAATTTGCTGTCCCCTCAAAATAACTCAACACACAGCCATTAATGTCTAAACCGCTGGCAACAAAAGTGAGTACACCCCTAAATGAAAATGTCTAAATCGGGCCCACTTAGCCATTTTTCCTCCCCGGTGTCATGTGACTCGTTAGTGTTACAAGGTCTCAGGTGTGAATGGGGAGCAGGTGTGTTAAATTTGGTGTTATCGCTCTCACTCTTTCATACTGGTCACTGGAACTTCAACATGGCACCTCATGGCAAAGAACTCTCTGAGGATCTGAAAAAAAGAATTGTTGCTCTACATAAAGATGACCTAGGCTATAAGAAGATTGCCAACACCCTGAAACTGAACTGCAGCACAGTGGCCAAGACCACACAGCGGTTTAACAGGACAGGCTCCACTCAGAACAGGCCTCGCCATGGTCGACCAAAGAAGTTGCACGTGCACGTGCTCAGCGTCACATCCAGAGGTTGTCTTTGGGAAATAGATGTATGAGTGCTGCCCGCATTGCTGCAGTGGTTGAAGGGGTAGGGGGTCAGCCTATCAGTGCTCAGACCATATGCCACACATTGCATCAAATTGGTCTGCATGGCTGTCGTCCCAGAAGGAAGCCTCTTCTAAAGATGATGCACAAGAAAGCCTGGAGACAGTTTGCTGAAGACAAGCAGGGCATGGATTACTGGAACCATGCGGCAACCAGGTGAGGTGTACAAAGGCAAGTGTGTCTTGCCCACAGTCAAGCATGGTGGTGGGAGTGTCATGGTCTGGGGCTGCATGAGTGCTGACGGCACTGGGGAGCTACAGATCATTGAGGTAACCATGAATGCCAACATGTACTGTGACATACTGAAGCAGAGCATGATCCCCTCCCTTCAGGAGACTGGGCCTCAAGGCAGTATTCCAACATGATACTGACCCCAAACACACCTCCAAGACGACCACTACCTTGCTAAAGAAGCTGAGGGTAAAGGTGATAGACTGGCCAAGCATGTCTCCAGACCTAAACCCTATTGAGCATCTGTGAGGCATCCTCAAACAGAAGGTGGAGGAGCGCAAGGTCTCTAACATCCACCAGCTTTGTGATGTCGTTATGCAGAAGTGGAGGAGGACTCCAGTGGCAACCTGTGAAGCTCTGGTGAACTCCATGCCCAAGAGGGTTAAGGCAGTGCTGGAAAATAATGGTGGCCACATAAAATATTGACACTTTGGGCCCAATTTGGACATTTTCACTTAGGGGTGTACTCACTTTCGTTGCCAGCAGTTTAGACTTTAATGGCTGTGTGTTGAGTTATTTTGAGGGGACAGCAAATTTACACTGTTATACAAGCTGTACACTCACTACTTTACATTGTAGCAAAGTGTCATTTCTTCAGTGTTGTCACATGAAAAGATATAATAAAATATTTATAAAAGTTTGAGGGGTGTACTCACTTTTGTGAGATACTGTATTACTGTATATATATATATATATATATATATATATATATATATAGTGGCTTGCAAAAGTATTCGGCCCCCTTGAACTTTTCAACCTTTTGCCACATTTCAGGCTTCAAACATAAAGACATAAAATTTTAATTTTTTGTGACGAATCACCAACAAGTGGGACACAATTGTGAAGTGGAACGAAATCTATTGGATATTTTAAACTTTTTTAGCAATTAAAAAACTGAAAAGTGGTGCGTGCAAAATTATTCGGCCCCTTTACTTTCAGTGCAGCAAACTCACTCCAGAAGTTCAGCGAGGATCTCTGAATGATCCAATGTTGTCCTAAATGACTGATGGTGATAAATAGAATCCACCTGTGTGTAATCAAGTCTCTGTATAAATGCACCTGCTCTGTGATAGTCTCAGGGTTCTGTTGAAAGCGCAGAGAGCATCATGAAGACCAAGGAACACACCAGGCAGGTCCGTAATACTAGAACAAGATATACACTGAAGCGGCCAAGGCAGCAAAGTGTAGCAAAAGAAGTGGGACTTTAATTGAAGCTCATGGTGACAAAATGAACTCAATGGTGGACGATAAAAAATTGTTTTAGTATTGCATAAAAACATATTCAACCAAAATAAAATTGTACATACATGAGGCTGCACCCATAACTAGGCGCCAGACTCTATAGTAACAACAACTGGTAACAACATGTTTACAATCCTGTATAATAATGATAAAATTTGAGGAGTCCACTAGTGTTCATAGAGTGTAAAAACATTTCAAAAGATAGCAACTGCACAGTCAAAAGTTCTCAGATCCTTCATCGGTAGAAATGTAAAAATTGCATAATATAATGGGTATATATATGGTTCACAACATCAAATAGCTCGACGCGTTTCGCGGCTTAAAGCCGCTCTTCAGGAGCAGAAATGCGATTTGTCTGTAATAGAAAATGCATAGAAAATCAATAACCCAGTTGGGGCAGTATGGGTAACCTACCACCCAAAGCCCAGGTAGGGCATATAAACTTACTGGGTATGTGCACCAGGACACAGGACGTCCAGGTCAGTGGGCCAGCCCATGGTCAGTAACGGGAACCGAGAGGGCGCGTCCTATGGCGGCAGGCAACACAGACAACGAGCACAGCAGACCACCGCTCCCAGGCTCACCTGGTGTGAAAAAATGATTGAAAAACCCTATACGTGTGGGACAATGTGAACAAAACAAACACATGTGAATGTAACAGTGAGAAAGTAGGAATGGGAGGGGGGGGCAGAAAGGGTGGTTGGTGGTCAACCAGGGGTGAGGGTGAGAGACCATGGTGGAAGGTCAGCACCAAAACGCCCAGTGTAAGGGAAGGAGAAAAAGGGGGAGAAGCTAGGAAATGTACCTGATGGGGGGGAAAAAGGACAAACCATCCAACCAAAGTGTAGAGCCTATCTGGCAGGGAGCTCATAGAGCACTGGAACACGCCAGGGCCGCTGACCGCATATACTGCCGCCAAGGACCCGCCCCCAACGTCACCACACGCGAGCGTAAAGGGAGGGGCATCCAGACGCCGACGCACAGGCAAAAGGTTGCCCGCTGGCCGGCGCCGGATTATAGCCCCCCACTGCTCGCGCAGATGGATAGCAAACATCGGAAGGGCCGCGTCAAAAGACGCCGCACACCCGATGTGCGTGTGTGACGTCGATGCGCAGTGGTAGCGTGGCCACCCCCCGAACGTCAGATGACGGGCGGGGGAAGGAGGGGCACCAGTGCGCATCGCGGCTCCCGCACTGAGACGTGGGCAGCCGTCGGGCCAGAGCCATCTAGTGGCCGGTGCAGAATACAACAAGAATAAATTGTATAACATATCATCACAACCTCCAAATTATAGGCAAGGAGTAGGATAGATAACATGGTGGTCAAGGAAAGAAGACTAATGAGCCAGTAAGGCTGGTTGCAGAAAACAGGTCATAACAATATATGGGTAGATGTCACCAGGAGCTTCCATCCCTATTATATAATTGAAAAAAAGAGGGGGATTGGGAAATTGGGACTTTAATTGAGGCTAATATGGCTGGGTAGAACCATGTGCCTCCATCCCTGTCAACTAGAACAAGATATACACTGAAGCGGCCAAGGCAGCAAAGTGTAGCAAAAGAAGTGGGACTTTAATTGAAGCTCATGGTGACAAAATGAACTCAATGGTGGACGATAAAAAATTGTTTTAGTATTGCATAAAAACATATTCAACCAAAATAAAATTGTACATACATGAGGCTGCACCCATAACTAGGCGCCAGACTCTATAGTAACAACAACTGGTAACAACATGTTTACAATCCTGTATAATAATGATAAAATTTGAGGAGTCCACTAGTGTTCATAGAGTGTAAAAACATTTCAAAAGATAGCAACTGCACAGTCAAAAGTTCTCAGATCCTTCATCGGTAGAAATGTAAAAATTGCATAATATAATGGGTATATATATGGTTCACAACATCAAATAGCTCGACGCGTTTCGCGGCTTAAAGCCACTCTTCAGGAGCAGAAATGCGATTTGTCTGTAATAGAAAATGCATAGAAAATCAATAACCCAGTTGGGGGAGTATGGGTAACCTACCACCCAAAGCCCGGGTAGGGCATATAAACTTACTGGGTATGTGCACCAGGACACAGGACGTCCAGGTCAGTGGGCCAGCCCATGGTCAGTAACGGGAACCGAGAGGGCGCGTCCTATGGCGGCAGGCAACACAGACAACGAGCACAGCAGACCACCGCTCCCAGGCTCACCTGGTGTGAAAAAAGTATTGAAAAACCCTATACGTGTGGGACAATGTGAACAAAACAAACACATGTGAATGTAACAGTGAGAAAGTAGGAATGGGAGGGGGGGGGCAGAAAGGGTGGTTGGTGGTCAACCAGGGGTGAGGGTGAGAGACCATGGTGGAAGGTCAGCACCAAAACGCCCAGTGTAAGGGAAGGAGAAAAAGGGGGAGAAGCTAGGAAATGTACCTGATGGGGGGGAAAAAGGACAAACCATCCAACCAAAGTGTAGAGCCTATCTGGCAGGGAGCTCAGAGAGCACTGGAACACGCCAGGGCCGCTGACCGCATATACTGCCGCCAAGGACCCGCCCCCAACGTCACCACACGCGAGCGTAAAGGGAGGGGCATCCAGACGCCGACGCACAGGCAAAAGGTTGCCCGCTGGCCGGCGCCGGATTATAGCCCCCCACTGCTCGCGCAGATGGATAGCAAACATCAGAAGGGCCGCGTCAAAAGACGCCGCACACCCGATGTGCGTGTGTGACGTCGATGCGCAGTGGTAGCGTGGCCACCCCCCGAACGTCAGATGACGGGCAGGGGAAGGAGGGGCACCAGTGCGCATCGCGGCTCCCGCACTGAGACGTGGGCAGCCGTCGGGCCAGAGCCATCTAGTGGCCGGTGCAGAATACAACAAGAATAAATTGTATAACATATCATCACAACCTCCAAATTATAGGCAAGGAGTAGGATAGATAACATGGTGGTCAAGGAAAGAAGACTAATGAGCCAGTAAGGCTGGTTGCAGAAAACAGGTCATAACAATATATGGGTAGATGTCACCAGGAGCTTCCATCCCTATTATATAATTGAAAAAAAGAGGGGGATTGGGAAATTGGGACTTTAATTGAGGCTAATATGGCTGGGTAGAACCATGTGCCTCCATCCCTGTCAACTAGAACAAGATATACACTGAAGCGGCCAAGGCAGCAAAGTGTAGCAAAAGAAGTGGGACTTTAATTGAAGCTCATGGTGACAAAATGAACTCAATGGTGGACGATAAAAAATTGTTTTAGTATTGCATAAAAACATATTCAACCAAAATAAAATTGTACATACATGAGGCTGCACCCATAACTAGGCGCCAGACTCTATAGTAACAACAACTGGTAACAACATGTTTACAATCCTGTATAATAATGATAAAATTTGAGGAGTCCACTAGTGTTCATAGAGTGTAAAAACATTTCAAAAGATAGCAACTGCACAGTCAAAAGTTCTCAGATCCTTCATCGGTAGAAATGTAAAAATTGCATAATATAATGGGTATATATATGGTTCACAACATCAAATAGCTCGACGCGTTTCGCGGCTTAAAGCCGCTCTTCAGGAGCAGAAATGCGATTTGTCTGTAATAGAAAATGCATAGAAAATCAATAACCCAGTTGGGGGAGTATGGGTAACCTACCACCCAGGTCCGTAATACTGTTGTGGAGAAGTTTAAAGCCGGATTTGGATACAAAAAGATTTCCCAAGCTTTAAACATCCCAAGGAGCACTGTGCAAGAGATCATTTTGAAATGGAAGGAGTATCAGACCACTGCAAATCTACCAAAACCTGGCTGTCCCTCTAAACTTTCAGCTCAGACAAGGAAAAGACTGATCAGGGATGCAGCCAAGAGGCCCATGATCACTCTGGATGAACTGCAGAGAACTACAGCTGAGGTGGGAGAGTCTGTCCATAGGACAACAATCAGTCGTACACTGCACAAATCTGGCCTTTATGGAAGAGTGGCAAGAAGAAAGCCATTTCTCAAAGATATCCATAAAAAGTCTCGTCTAAAGTTTGCCACAAGCCACCTGGGAGACACACCAAACATGTGGAAGAAGGTGCTCTGGTCGGATGAAACCAAAATCGAACTTTTTGGCCACAATGCAAAACTATATATTTGGCGTAAAAGCAACACAGCTCATCACACTCAACACACCATCCCCACTGTCAAACATGGTGGTGGCAGCATCATGGTTTGGGCCTGCTTTTCTTCAGCAGGGACAGGGAAGATGGTTAAAATTGAGGGGAAGATGGATGCAGCCAAATACAGGACCATTCTGGATGAAAACCTGTTGGAGTCTGCAAAAGACCTGAAACTGGGACGGAGATTTATCTTCCAACAAGACAATGATCCCAAACATACAGCAAAATCTACAAAGGAATGGTTCACAAATAAACGTATCCAGGTGTTAGAATGGCCAAGTCAAAGTCCAGACCTGAATCCAATCGAGAATCTGTGGAAAGAGCTGAAAACTGCTGTTCACAACGCTCTCCATCCAACCTCACTGAGCTCGAGCTGTTTTGCAAGGAAGAATGGGCAAGAATTTCAGTCTCTCGATGTGCAAAACTGATAGAGACATACCCCAAGCGACTTGCAGCTGTAATCGCAGCAAAAGGTGGCTCTACAAAGTATTAACGCAAGGGGGCCGAATAATTTTGCACGCCCCACTTTTCATTTTTTTATTAGTTAAAAAGGTTTCAAAAATCCAAAAGATTTCGTTCCACTTCACAATTGTGTCCCACTTGTTGGTGATTCTTCACGAAAAATAAAAATTTTATATCTTTATGTTTGAAGCCTGAAATGTGGCAAAAGGTTGAAAAGTTCAAGGGGGCCGAATACTTTCGCAAGCCACTGTATATATATATATATATATATATATATATATATATATATACATATATATATATATATATATATATCAAACCTTTTGACATTACAGCAATTTGTACAATGATATATTTAGATTTATGTACACTTTAAAGTGGTTGTAAGGCCTTAAGGTTTTTCATCTTAATGCATTCTATGCATTAAGGTGAAAAAACTTCTGCCATCCCAAATCCCTCTTCCCTTTCCTCCCATCCAGCAATGTGCACGTACCCAGCTGTTGCTCTCCTCATTGGACAGGTTGATAGCAGCGGGAGCAGTGAACGCAGCAGTGGGACTCGGGAGCAAGCTTGCACGAGTGACCCCAGGGAAAATGACTTTCCGTTGGGACACCTGATGAAGAGGAGGGGCCTGGAGCTCAGGCGGGGGACCCCAAAAGAAGAGGGCTGCTCTGTGCAAAACCACAGAGCAGGTAAATATAGGCATGTTTGCTATTTTTATAAAAAAATCGTTGAAGGTTTAGTATCACTTTAATAGTATATCAGAGGAGAATCTAACACCACCCTTCCAAATTACACTTAAACCCCAAATCCAGGTTGGGTTAACTGGTAAAGCACTTTTACTTGTCTGACCCTCCACTACCCTAAAAGACAGTGCACCCCATGCTCCCAAAGTGGACAGTCCCCCAGTGTTTTCAAGTCCAGTGTAGGGCTACGGTCCCTGCATGATGATGTCATAAGACCTTATAGGGCCAGAGTGCAGGGATGAAGAGGCTGTGGGAACCAGTCTAGCAGCATTAAGTAGCCTGTGGGAGCTGAGATTCAGGTAGGTAAAAGTGCAATACTGCCCCCCCCCCCTTTAGAAATGAGCAGTTGACCCTTGCAATGCAAGTGCAGCTCCACTACAAAGGAGTATGTTTAGTTATCCCAGAGTTCAGCTTTGAAGGGAATGTATATTGGAAATACACAATGCCCTTCTTTAAATATTGTGGTTAACACAATATGGGTTATTACGGTTGCCTAGCCACATTTTACTGTGCATTTTTATCTGTTCAATTGAACCTTTTTTACAAGTTTGGAGCCACTTGAAATATTGGATCGTTTTGTATTACAATAAACTCCAATGCTATTGGATTTACACTATGTGGAGGTGTTTTCTCTCTTTTCTACATTTTGAAACCACTATTATCCGGAGGGACCTGGAGTATGTGTGGTGCCTTTGAATCGCCCATTGATCAATAGGGGAGAAGATTGGTCACTCTTTCTTTGGAACCTGAACCCTGTCTATTACATCCTTGTGGTGAGTCGAGTCTGGGATTCACAGCTGATCAGCAACGAAGAAGATTGTACACCCCTTCCCTGGAATCCATCCAGATTTACCATATTCCGGTCTATGCCTGATTGATCCACCGCCACTGACGAGTGGGTCCACCATTTAGGGTAGCCCATCCCCCTTACCCCAGAAGTTGGAGGCACTACCCCGGGTGTTATTAAAACCAATGATCGTGTGTATATTGCACAGAAGATAAGAGGAAATATTGGCTGGTCCTTTATTACTTTGCATGCACGCTACAACATCCTAAAACCATGGACTCATTTAATTGTTTTTATTCATTTGTGATGCATTTATGCTATTGATCTATTATTTGTAGTGATATACCTGAAATATCGGCACTCACTATATCTGTATTTTATACTATATACCTTAGATCAGTGGTCATCAACCTTGTCCTCAGGGCCCACTAACAGGCCAGGTTTTATGTTTTACCTTGGAGAGATGCAGACTAGAATACTGCAATCACTGAGCAGCAAATTATATCACCTGTGATGTATTTCAGTTATCTTGCAAACCTGGCCTGTTAGTGGGCCCTGAGGACAGGGTTGATGACCACTGCCTTAGATAACAATTACGGTATTTTCATCCAGTTTATATATCTTATATGTAACATTTCCCTGTCTCTCTTATGCCGCGTACACACGATCGGACTTCTCATCGGAAAAAGATATGATGGCTTTTCCGACGGGATTCCGCTCAAGTTTGCCTTGCATACACACGGTCACACAAAAGTTCGCTGAACTTACGACCATCAAGAACGCGGTGACGTACAACACTACGATGAGCCGAGAAAATGAAGTTCCATACTTCCGAGCATGCATCAAAATTTTTCGGAGCATGCGTACGAATTTTGCATGTCGGAATTGCCACAGACGATTGCATTTTCGGATAGGAACTTTTTCCGACCGAAAAACTGAGAACATGCTCTCAATCTTTTGCTGGCTGGAATTCAGCCAGCAAAAGTCCGATGGAGCATACACACGGTCGCATTTTCCGTCGAAAAACTCTCATCGGTCTTTTCGGGCCGAAATTCCGATCGTGTGTACACGGCATTATGCCCCGTACACACGGTTGGATTTTCCGACGGAAAATGTGTGATAGGACCTTGTTGTCGGAAATTCCGACCGTGTGTAGGCTCCATCACACATTTTCCATCGGATTTTCCGACACACAAAGTTTGAGAGCAGGCTATAAAATTTTCCGACAACAAAATCCGTTGTCGGAATTTCCGATCGTGTGTACACAAATCCGACGCACAAAGTGTCACGCATGCTCAGAATAAATAAAGAGATGAAAGCTTTTGGCTACTGCCCCGTTTATAGTCCCGACATACGTGTTTTACGTCACCGCGTTCAGAATGATTGGATTTTCTGACAACTTTGTGTGACCGTGTGTATGCAAGACAAGTTTGAGCCAACATCCCTCGGAAAAAATCCTAGGATTTTGTTGTCGGAATGTCCAATCAATGTCCGACAGAGTGTACGGGGTATTAGAGTCATACAATATATACACTTATCTCTTACCCACTTTGAGGCACTCACCTCACAGTTTGTGATTTAACTTATCCTTTAGTTTATACGTTTTTGCGCGATTTTTTAATCGCTGCGATTTTTATTGAATTATAAATTTATGCGATTTGGTATGATTTGCCCTAACCGCATCAAGAATTTGTATCATTTGATTCACCATCTTCAGCGATATATTTTTGATCGCCACATGCATTTAATACTATACAACTTAGTATACATTCACAGGATTTAGATTTAGTTTGATCACTTGAATATATTATATGAATATACTGTATTATTTGTTTATCACTCTCAGAGTCATACAGATTGCTTCCAATTTATTATTTGCCAGCATTGAAGTATTCACTTCACCTTTTGAGATTTACACTTATTCACAAATCCATGAGATTTTGTGCGATTTTTTAATTGCTGAAAAACCCATGTGATTCTGTGCGATTTTCTAATCGCATTGCTTATACACAGGTTTGGTCACATCTTTCACCGTATACACTTTTCCTTGAGTGATATGTGATTGTATTCACAGTGTATACATCCCCCAGATTCACATCTTGGACGTATTCCTGTGTTTAATACATACCATTAGCGCTACACATTTACTCCACAACACAAACATATTGTTTTCTTTTTTTGTCATAAGAAAATTATGAAATATTCAATATTAATATTTAGTAATGGTTTACCTTTAAAGATCAATTCCAGGTATGGTATATTTTTACATAGTTACATTGGTCCTTGCTTGAACCAATGTAACTATGTATTTACCATACTTGGTCGATGCCCCTGGAAGCTGGAAATCACTGAAGTAGACAACATTAATCCAGTGATTTCCACTTGCTACCAGGTCCCGTGCCGAGCAGCTGGCCTGATTCATTGTGAACACAGGAGGTCCGCCACTTGGCATGGGCGCCATTCCGAAAATGCTTAGCGGCTGACCTCCTGTGTTCACAACTCACCAGGCCAGCTACTCGTTAGGCAACCCAGAAGCAAGTGGAGGTCACTGGAGTGGTGTCTACTTTAGTTATTTTAAGCTTCCAGGGGCAATAGCTAGGTTTGGTATATACATAATTACATTTGTCTTTGCTGGATCAATGTAGCTATGCAAAAATATTCCATACCTGGAATTATTCTTTAAACATGGGTATTTGCATAAAACTTGAAACACCCTGAAGACTATCAGTGTATAGTAGTGACCTTTGTATCAAATGAAAATAGCAGTGCCACCTCTATGTTTGGGAAAATAGGATCAAATAGGATCAATTCACAATTACCACCTATGTGATAAGCTTTGTGAATGGACTCCAGTATTTGTAATAAGCACCAGTACCTCCACTTTTTTCAGGCCCAATGGATAGCCTGTGCAGTCCCATAGTTTGTTATAGTTCATGTACTGTGTTTTGGCATATGAAATATCAAAGTGAATAGGCAAACGCTCAGCAATCTTTACACGGCCATAGCTAGAATAAAGCCACACACCCTAAAGCCCTTTGTCATTGCCTCCGTTTTTATACATAGTATCACACTACTTGTTGTCTTTACATACCACAGAGTAATATGGCATCTTACTATATAGGGAGGACACAGAGCCTTTCTCAAATATTTCTTGTTGGCTGAGAAAACCTTCATATCTAACACCAATGCTTATATCTCATTTGGGATGAGATTTCCAATACAGCCATGCAAAGAGCAAGCTGATGACATCACTGACCTCAGCCATCACAGTGCGGCAACCATGCTGGGAATCAATGTACACAAGTTGTGCATACCGGTCAGTAGAAGTCCACACCAATTACACAAATAGCACAATCTAAGATGCAGAGTAAAATGCGACAATAGATGAGTCTAGGCAAAGTGTGCTTGAACAAGTCAAAAATGTTCTTATGCACAATTGAAACCCGATGTCTACTTGTGTTTTATGTACGCTGGATAGATTGGACCATTGTTTCTCAACCTTTTTTCAATTGAAGCACCCTTTAATATTCTGCACATCTCGAGGCACTTCATTCTAAAATGTGAAAAACTAAACAAATAGTTTTACATAATGAGGCAGCATCCTCACAGATAGGACATCCAACATTAGAGGTGATTTCATTTTACAATATATTTTTGCACACAGATACTGACTAGTACTTCGGCATTTCTATTATCCTTCCCTGCATACAGCTAACGTGAACAGAATACTGACAGAGAAGGAAGGGGAGGGTCAAACAAGGATGCTATGCAGGCACCAACATGCTCCTTATCAACCAATGATGTCTTTGGTTGTTAGGACTCTGGTGACTAGCCTGCATGTTTCCCAAGGTTGTAATGCTGCACAATAAAAACCTGTGGCTTTGTATAACAAACAAAGGCAGGCTTGGTCTACCCGATGGCTTTTTGATCATTTTTGGGCGATTTGGGATCATTTTTAAGCATGTTACCACAGCAGGCCTGAAGAACGCAGGGGGCAGCACCCTGTTTGAAAAAAGATGGTTTAGAGTATAACAAGGAGAGCCTACACCCAGGATCGGGGATACATGGGATAGGCTTAGAGTGAAGCCACACTTTAAATTACACAAATAGGCTATATATCTATCAGGTGGCGTCCATCCAACCTCTGCATATGAAAAAAGCCAAGGGTTCTTCCTTGCTGCTTACCATCTACTCTAAAATGGCAGATGCACTTTAAGTTCCTATCTACCTGAAACCACAAAGTATCATTATCATTTAATTTTTAACATTTCAATTATCATCCCTCTTTCATCAGTGCATCAAGTTAGGAAAGCGACAAGTAATCACCTATTAAATAACATGACACAAAAATAGAATGAACATTAAAGCCTTTGCAGCTGTGTAATAGTATATCTAACTATATAAAACTGGAAAGAAAGTGTAATTATATAAACATTTCCTAGAGATTATGGAGGGTTTCAGTGAAAACGAGCCTGTTAACTTTCCAAGCGCTGAAAAATTTAGTAGTCCTGACTACAAAGCAAAGCCAAGGAGATCAATATGACTATTGTGTGACTAACATCTTGTGTTCTTATAATATAGTCAGGCTTTTACCTGTGGTGATCAGCCACGTACCGGGCCTGTTAA
This sequence comes from Aquarana catesbeiana, assembly GCF_042186555.1. NCBI lineage: Eukaryota > Metazoa > Chordata > Amphibia > Anura > Ranidae > Aquarana > Aquarana catesbeiana. Next base: position 94,508,461 of record NC_133325.1, read on the forward strand.
ACTAATTGCTATCGCCAGATAATTTGATAACTCACTTTAACAAGTAACTTTGAATAGACAGCAAAGTAATACCTAATGTGCTTTAAATAAACCCGAGCAGAGCAGTGAGAAAAGAAAGTTGGGAGCCAGACACTTAAGCTGAACATCTGGACAGGCAAGGCTCCAAATTTAGCTCATATAAGCTGCCCTGAACTTAAAGCTGCTTAATAACATTAATGTACGTAAGAGGTTTCCATTCAATGTTCCTCCTTAGGGGTTCGCTTGGAGTCCCTTCTGATTTGAATTCACTGAAAAGAAGTCTTCTTCACCAGAGAAATCAAAGCTGGACCTTTGTCTTATTTCCTGCTTGTAGTTGGCATAACGGGCTGTAACTCATCCAGCAGGAGGTTAGGATTGGCAAAAAAAGTGCCAAGATGACAGAATAGAAAAACAAAATAAAGCAGCTTCATGTTAAAATTTGGAAGGAGTTCACTTCACTGGTTTAAAGATTTATAAAAAAAAAAAGAAAGAAAGAAAAAAAAAAGTGGTTAGCATATGGAAAGGGCCAGCTGAAAAAACGGCAGAGAGCGGTATCATTTTCCTGTGTAGCCTTTTGGGGAGATAGCCAGGCACCTAAACTTGAGTTACTGTGCTGCTGGCTTCCCTATCTAGCTCGTAGCAGTAGTAATTCAATCCCACATGCCCTTAGAATATATTACAGCTCTGTGCAAAATCTTGACTGCAGTTTTCTAGTGTGGAATAGAATACAGTGAGAAAAGCTGTTTTAGTGCATTAAATCACATCTAATAAATGTGTACATTTATATATCTTATTTATGGCATTTAAAGACTCTACAAGAAAGTACAGCATAATTACATAGTTGTAAAGGGACTTTTCATTGAAGGAGAGCACTTTATGCATTAGACTGTTTTCACTTGGCATTAGCTTGATTTAATGCCCTCTTCACATGCTCTAACTTTGTTTTATATGTATAAATAACACATGCGTAAGTAGCAAAATGGCCAGAGATGAGGGAATTGATTTTTAGTTTTGCCATGAACTGGGCAATTTGAAGAACAGCCACTAAATCTAACATTTCTCAGTCAAAAGCTGATTTGTGCTCTTTACTGAATGTTCACGTGCTGATGCAGCATAATCTGTGCAATCTGATATGGAGATTACCAACTAGCACGTCTGTATTTAGGGAAGTTGGTAATCTGTCTTGAAAGTACTGTTTTTGTCGAATCAACCTCAATTCTACTAATGTGCAGCAAACCATCCATATCACTTATATTTTATTCATGAATTACTTGTATAAATAAATATACATATTTATAACAGTTTATGGCATTATAATAAATATATAACTATAAATTTATGATAAATTTGTTCAAGTATTTTAGTCTTCTGTCTGTCCCTTAGCACATATTTGCTATACTTCCCTTCTCTTTGGATTTGTAATAGTACTGCTAGTGGTGCTGACCCATCGAAGGGTTAAAGCCGGTAAGTGAGTGTTGAGTCTAGCATTAATAGGCCTTATGATTGCATAGTCAGGGCTACAGACTGCCATAAGAGGAGTTGTGAGAAAAGGGATAGAGGTAGATATGGCGCTGTTTCCAAGCCTGATGGATTCAGGTGTGCTACTCCCTTAGTGGGAGGGCGATATAGAGTGGGGAAGATTGTAAAGATGTTGCCTATTCAGTGAATGTCTATACAGTGGGATTGTGTGTAAAGGTCCTAAATGTGCATAAGTCAAATTAGTTACCTGACTTAATAAAGTGCAGTGTGTGCTCTAAATTAATGCATACAAATATCTATATATATATCCATGAAAATAAAAATAGAAAATTGAAATAAAAATTGAAAATTAAAGTGCAATATTCATATGATCAATAACATAACTCAATAGTATAATTCATTGGAATATCCACCAGAATCCAGGGGACTTTTTCAGCGGCACTGAAAGCACTTAATTATATATATTTATTAGTTCATTTGTTTGTTCACTTTATATTTATACCATTGAGTTATGTTATCGATCATATGAATATTGCACTTTAATTTTCAATTTTCATTTCAATTTTCTATTTTTATATTCATGGCCCCAAAGACATAATAAAAGGTTGAACACTCTTTCCCTGCAGTTTGGTAATTTGGTTTTCTTTTTTTGCATTGATACATGGCCCTTGGTTTGACAATGCCTTGCCTATAAGCCTTGAAAATTCTCAGAATTGATTTGCAGGATTTGCCCCTGTAGACCTCAAAGAGGTTCAGATTTAAGTTTGCAATTTGCAAGCTTCATGTGGGTTCGACAAATGCCACGTGAGTGGAACTCAGACACATTCGTTCATCCCTAGCCCTTACAAATAGGTTGTATGTTCCAGCTGTGATATAACATAACACCAAACAGGTGTAAACAATTAGCGGTGCTGCCTCTGCCTAGGGTTCTGGGTCTTGTAGCCCTGTCTACACATAGCAGATGTTCAAATCCAAGTATTTGCCAGGCTCTCCGGTATTATATCCAGTGCCAATAAATAAAAGTTAACAAATGGCAGGCTGATTTCCATGCCACAGTCTCCAATAAAACATGTAAAGATTAATTTTGCACATGTCTTAATGGTCACCTAATACCCCTGAAAATATATTAAGAAGTACTCCACCATTTACAAGTGGCTAACAACGCTAATCTTAATTCCTATTCAACAAATGCTGGCACGATGGGAGACATTACCAATATAATGAAGTAATGTGACTCCACTTCTATGTGTAATGTTTAGGTTGATGTGCAGAACGGTGTGCCAGCATTATAATTGGAATCCCAGATTTGTGCATTTAATATGCTGCTTGTGGCTGGAGTTTGGCAAATAGCATGTCAGTCCAGATGGAAATTGGTGTTTATTTATATCTGAAGGTATATTTAATCTGTCAAGTAATAAAGTGGTAAACCTTGTTTAAAAGAAAAAAACTCCCTTATTTTGGAAGAACACTTTCTAGGATCAAACTGCTGATCATTTTGAAACTTTTTTATTTAAATAACTTGATGCCTTAAAGTGGTGGGCCAGCTGAAAAAAAAATATGTAAAAGTCAGCAGCTACAAACACTGTAGCTGCTGACTTTTAATAAGCACACTTACCTGTCCAGGGTGCCCGCGATGTCGGCCGCCCGAGGCCGACCCGTCCCTCGGCTCTCGGGTCCCGGCGCCGCCATTCCAACTAAGGGAAACAGGCAGTGGACTCTTGCGGCTTCACTGCCCATTTCCTACTGTGCATGCGCGAGTCGCGCAGGGCTTTGTGAATGGGGCGCGCTGTGTTGTGGGACACACACAGTTCCCAGAACACACCGCGCCCCATTCCCCATAAGATAACGCAAGGAGGAGAAGACTGAAGATCACCACGGTGTAGGAAGTGGCAGATTAGGACGATCTGCCAAGCAACAGCCATTTCTGGTAAGTTACATTTTTTTTGTTTCCCTCAAAGTTTTTAAAAACGTTTTCATGTAATTTTTTTTTTTTTAGGGTGGCCCTCAATGGGTCCAGGGCAACAATTGCACTGAAGAGTAAGCAGTTTCTGTGACTACCCTGTGTTTGTCTTCAAATCAATCCTTATGCCGCGTACACACAGTCGGACTTTTCGGCTACAAAAGTCCGACAGCCTGTCCGACAGACTTTCGACGGACTTTTGGCGGACTTTTGGCGGACTTGCGGTAGACTTTCTTACGAACGGACTTGCCTACATACGATCACACAAAAGTCCGACGGATTCGTACATGATGACGTACACCGGACTAAAATAAGGAAGTTGATAGCCAGTAGCCAATAGCTGCCCTAGCGTGGGTTTTTGCCCGTCGGACTAGCACACAAACGAGCGGATTTCTGGGTCCGGCGTAGTTACGACGTAAAGATTTGAAGCATGTTTCAAATCTAAAGTCCGTCAAATTTGAGGCTGGAAAAGTCCGCTGAAAGTCCGCTGAAAGTCCGGGGAAGCCCTCACACGATCGGATTGTCAGCCAGCTTTAGTCCGTCGGCGTCCGTCGGACTTTTGTAGACGAAAAGTCTGACCGTGTGTACGCGGCATTAGGGTCAGTTCACACTACATGCAATCCAATGTGTTTTTTTTCTGCACCAAAAAGGCATGGATAGTAGGTTATATTGTTTTCAATGGCATAGTTCACTCCAGTGCGGTCAGTTCCAGGGCATTTGAGTTCCAGAAAAAAAAAAAGTAGAACATGCTGCATTTTTTCTGCACTGAACTGTACTGGAACGCAGTAAAGCATATCAAAAACCCACCGAAATGCACCTAAATGCACCAAAAATGCACTGGAACACACAGGGGGAAGAGGGGGAAGAAATGCACTGGACCGCATCACAAAAAGCACCAAAAATGCATCAAAATGGCATGTTTTTGGTGATCCAGAACAGGATCCATAACACATCTGGACTGCGTTTTTATGGTGTGAACTGGCTGTAAGACGGAACTAAACAAAAATGTTTCTCTGATTTCACTGCTCCTTTCTCTGATTTCACTGCACACTGTGAGCTTCTACAATGGGAAAAAAAATCTGCAGCAAGTCAGGTGGAGCCCAATGCTTTCCTTCCCAGCAGAACTGTTTCTGGCCCCACACCTTTCATTCATTGGGTTTCAGTTCTTTCGATCTTGGAGACTTAAAGTGACTGTAACTGATCAGCTTGTAAAACAACCCATTCAGTTTAAAATAGAAATGAAAGGCAAAACATTTTTATATAGATAAAAAAACATTATAAATACCTTTTTTCCATTTTTTATCACACGCCCTCTGTTCTCAGCTACATAAAAACTGGGGGGAGGATAAGCAGCAGTACACTGAGCTTCCCAGTGAATGGCTGTGTGTGTGTGGGGGGGGAGGGGGGGAGTCAGCATAGCTAGAGAACTGACCCAGCTGTGCTCTTTTGCTTATTGTGGTCAGTTGTTTTTATTGAAAAGCAGAGGGACTGGCAGGGACACCAGGGATTTCACATAAAGGAAGCAATACAAAGAGAACAGGATATTTTCTCATACAAGTACATGGTACAGCAGCCGCATATCAGGTATATGAAGTGTTGGGGTAACAAACCAGCCATAGATGCATCAAAATTTCACCACCTCAACCCTTCTCTTCTCTACTCTGCTACTGACCATCTCTATGACAAAATCTCATCCCTGTCCTGCCCCAACTTAGCCACTTCTGTCTACAACACTTCACTGTCATCCTCCCTAGACAAGCTCGCCCCCATTGCTGCACACAGAATCATGCCACGGCCCCTACAACCTTGGCAGACAGATGTCACTAGAAGTCTGAAAAAACATAGCCATGCTCTTGAGCGCATGTGGCGTAAGACTAATGCTGCGTACACACGATCGCACATTCCGACAATAAAATCCTTGGATTTTTTCCAACGGATGTTGCCTCAAACTTGTCTTGCATACACACGGTCATACAAAGTTGGTCGGAAATTGCAAACGTCAAGAACGCGGTGACGTGCAACATGTACGACGGAACTATAAAAGGTAAGTTTGAAAGCCAGTGCGCTACCTTTTGGGCTCCTTCTGCTAATCTCGTGTTTATCTCATGTTAGTAGAAGTTTGGTGAGAGACGATTTGTGCTTTTCAGCCTTGTGCTTTTCCGATCGTTACTGCTCTTCAGTTTGTGCTTGGGTTTGTGCGTGGGTTCGTATCTGTTCTTAAGTGCGTATAGTCAGTTCGCATTTGTTTATCAGTGCGTATCATTATTATTATTATAGTACATATTTGATTTTCAGTGCGTTCTTGTCCACTCGTTTCTGATTTTGTTTGACTCCACAGTTTCCTTCAGCGCCACAGGAATGGCAGAATGTGGCATCCCAGTTTGCCCAGTGGTGGGACTTTCCCAACTGTGGAGGGGCAATAGATGGGAAGCACGTCCACATTGTCCCACCCCCAACTCGGGGTCATACTATTATAACTATAAGGGGTTTAATAGTATTGTGATGTTGGCGGTGGTGTCGGCGACATATGAGTTCCTGTATGTGGCTGTGGGGAAGAATGGCCGGATATCGGATGGTGGAGTCATCGCCCAGACCGAATTTTACAGATGGCTCCAGAATGGTGGCTTGGGATTGCCACCTGCTGAAGAGAACGTGGAAGGACTCCCGTTGGTCTTTGTCGCTGATGAAGCATTTGGTGTGGGTGAACACCTGATGCGGCCGTTCCCCATGAGGACCCTCACCCTGGACCAGAGGGTTTTTAACTACCGGCTGGCCAGAGCCAGAAGAGTGGTGGAAAATGCCTTTGGAATAATGGCCAGCCGGTTCCGCCTATTCCTTACTGCAATAAACATGACGGAATATAAAATCAATCATATCGTTATGGCATGCTGCATATTGCATAACTTTTTAAGAAAAAATGCATCGAACTACGTGGCCTCAGTTGGGACTGAGGCCGGCTTATTACTGGATACAACAACCCTGATGGCTCTTGAAGCTGGCCGTCCTGGCTTGCCCCTCCTAAGAACCCGTGATGTTCGTGAAAAGTATCTAGAGTACTTTGCGGGTAGGGGAGCCATTGATATGCCACAAAATGTTTAACAAACATGTGAAAAATAAATTTTTTATTTAAACGGAAAAAATATTTACTTTGATTTACTGATTGATTTTACTTGTGTTTCTTTTAGCTGGCTCCTAGGTTATCCAATGGGCTTTTTTCCCTTTTTGTTCAATATTGCAAACATAATTTTTTGGATACATGAGGTGACAATCTCTTCTTCAGCGAACTATAATGTGGTGGGTCTGCTACACACACACGTGTACCTTGTTTTTGTTGTTAATGTATGTAATGCATTACTGATAAAAATATTCATAATTTTCAGCACCATGACTGAAATTTGTGAAGTCATAAAAATGGCCTGATTGTGGCAAATTATAAAGCACTGTGGGAGTTATTTACTAAAGGAAATTCCACTTTGCACCCCAAGTGCATTGCAAAAGTGCACTTGAAACTGCACTGAAAGTGCACTTGTAGTGCAAAGTAAATTTGTCTTTAGTAAATAACCCCCATTGTCACTGTAAACACCAACTTACTACAAAAACTGCTTTTGAGCATTGAAATAAGAAGCCACACATTGTTGAGTAGAAAACATTTTACTCAAAGCACATTCACATGTGCGTTAGAAAAGGGTTTTTGAACAAACCAACATCTTTGTTGTATAATATTTTTTTTGTCACATTAGAATATCCTTTTTTGGTTAAACAGCCATGTTTCAAAACATAACATACACAACTCAGGAACTTACAAAGTTCAACTTTGATAAAGTGAAGGCAATATCAGACATTAGTATGTCCAAACTGAGTTGATCTTGCCTTCATCAGATGGGGTGATGTCACCCTTGTAAAAGCCAAATTTTGAAGATGCACACAAATTGTGATTCAAACTGGGGATTTCCCTCCTGATTCCATGCCTAATGTCAACATGTGCTAGCTCCCATCGTGGGGGATCAATGGACGTGTTTTGGGGGTGCAACCCCTTCCTCTCACCTACTTGAGTTGCGAGGAAGAGGTTGCACCCACAAAACGTGTACATTGATATCCCGTGATGGCAGATTTTGATGTGCATCTTCAAAATTTGGCTTTTAAAATATTTTCAAACTTGTTTTTCAAAGCAAAAATACACAATAAAACGGTACAATTTTTGTGTGTTTTATATTCTGCCTAAAACATCAATGATGTTCTTCATTTTTTGTTGAACATCATTGATGTTTTCCTTTATATTTTCTAAATCACGATTGCACCCCATTATCTCCCCGATGACAATCTGGGTACTTTCACTTGTGAAATGAAATTCTTCTTCCACAACATCCACATCACCTAAAAAAAAAAGAACACCATGTACCATGTATTATAAATATGCAGGCATACATCTATTACTTGAAGCTGTGGTCTCAGATACTCACCTGTTGTGGTGACTATTTCAGACACTTCATAAACCTCTCCCTCTTCATCCTCTGCTTGTGGTTTTGGGATTTCCTATTCTTTCGGAGGTGGGGGGTCCCTGGTGTCCTCAGATGTCCAGAGTCTTTTCTCCCCTATGTGAATAAAAAAAGTATACTTAGCACACAGATATTTGATGGCAGAAATAGGAATATGAAACATTGCTGGGAAGTGTCATACAATTGTCTGTTTTGGCAGAGTTCCAAGCTGAGGAAATGTTTATTTCCTTTCTAAAGCTGGAATACTTACCTTTTTTGTTAAAGTTTCGCACATGGAGACACCCCTAGTATCCACTGGAGCACCTGTGTGGGACACTCTAAAAAGTTTTTTCTGGTGTCCCACACTAGTGCTCCTGCGTCCAGATGTGTAAACAGCTGCTGAGTGTCCTCTCCTTACATTACACTGAATCAAGTTTCCATTTAATTCTAGTTACAAACCCATCTAGACAACAAACTTATTTTAATACAAATAGGCCTGGACAAATGTACTTAACCACTTGCTTACTGGGCACTTAAACCCCCCTCCTGTCCAGACCAATTTTCAGCTTTCAGCGCTGTCGCACTTTGAATGACAATTGCGCGGTCATACAACACGGTACCCAAATGAAATTTTTATCATTTTTTTCCCACAAATAGAGCTTTCTTTTGATGGTATTTGATCACCTCTACGGTTTTTATTTTTTGTTAAAAAAAATTGAAAAAGACAGAATTTTTTTTTAAAAATTATATTTTTTGTATATTTTGTTATCAATTTTTGCAAACAGTTAATTTTTCTCCTTCGTTGATGTACGCTGATGAGGCGGCACTGATGGGCACCGATAGGTGGCAGTGATGGGCACTGATGGGTGGCGGTTATGGGCACTGATGGGTGGCAGTGTTGGGCACTGATTGGGCACTGATTGATGGCAGCACTGCTAGGTGGCACTAATAGGTGGCACTTGTGGGCATTGATAGATGGCACTTGTGGGCATTGATAGGTGGCACTTGTGGGCTTTAATAGGTGGCACTTGTGGGCTTTAATAGGTGGCACTTGTGGGCACTGTGGGCACTGGCAGATGGCACTTGGAGGCACAGTGCCTCCTTCCTCTTCGGGACCGATGTCCCTTTGACATAAGCCGGTGATCGGCTTTTTTTTCCTCCTCACGCTGTCAGTGTGAGGAGAAAACGAAACCGATCACCGAGCTTTTGTTTACATCATGTGACCAGCTGTCATTGGCTGACAGCTGATCACATGGAAAGGGGCCGGGACCGGCCCCTTACGCGGATCTGTGATCATCCGAGTCTCCGTGACTCGGTGATCACAGCGCGCACACCGCGCGCCCTGCAGGGTGCGCGCGGTGCGCGTGCATAGGGGAGGACGTTATATGACGTCCTCCCGGAGATTGAGGTCCGCGCTGTAGCTGTCATTCGGCTATGGCCCGGACCTCAAGTGGTTAACCTGTATCTGCCAAAAACATCTTATAAGTGGGCGAATGAACGATGTTTCCTACGACCGATTACTGTGCCAATGAACATGAAAGTTGCCATTTTAAACTGTACAACATTAAAGAAAAGCACATGGAGCAGCATGCAAGTAATAATAATAATAGGAACACATGACAACTACTTACTTTTTTGAAGAACTCTCTTGATCTTTCTGTACTGATCCTGCTCCCTCAATTTCAGGTCTGACCAGCGTTTCCTCAATTGATCCTTGGATTGTCGTACCTCAAAATTCCTGTGCAGAATTTCATAACTTTAGTCATGATCTTGGCCTTTCTGACATTTGGGTTTGGGTAAGGTCCATGCTTCCCATCCCTTCAAGATGTCCACCATCTCTACAAAGGTCATATTTGAGGCCTTAAAGCTCCTCTGGGATCAGGACGTTCGTGGCTCTGGGCTTTCGTTGTTGCTGCTGCTGTCTGCATGCACCTGCTGTGTCTCCGCCATGTGCTCGCCCTACTGCGTCGAAACAGAGGGGCGGGGAATACACTAGAAAGAACATCATGGGCGGGCGGAGTTTCAAGCATGCACAGTGTATATAAAGCGTAACACGTAGGCTTCCTTCCCCCCTAGCTGAGGCTTCCGATTACCAACCTGGGCCTTCCAGGCAGCAAGATGTGGAGGAGCCCAGCTTGAGTCAGGTATAGCATTCTTAAAAATATTCAAATTAATGATGTTAAATAGATGTTATTTTTGCGATTTGCAACAGTCATTAGCTGAAAATTGTGTGTGATTGCTGAACAAAAAACATAAAACTATGTCCCTTTTTCATACACAGGAAAGCCTCAGCCAGGCAGTGGAAAGTGGCAGCCAGGAGGCCCAGTAGCCTGCCTGAATCCCAGGTCCCTCCCTTCCGCATTGCAACAAAAAGTCCCAGGAAGAGGAGAAACCTGGAGGAGGCTGCAATTAGCCTATTTCGGAAGGCTACTGCGGCCCTCAGAACCCCCCCCAATAATCAAGAGGAATATGCCTACATGGCAGCCTGCAAAATGCAGGAAATGGAGGAGGGCCAACGCCTTTTATGTGAGTATCTGATCTTCCAAGCCCTAAACAAGGGGTTGAGGGGCAAACCCACAAACCAAAGCCACGTTTGTGAGTTCAACCATGGTCCTCCTCCTCCTCCATCTCCACCTCCTCCTCCTCCATCTCCTGCCACAACTACAACACCAGAGCCACAGCCTGAAAGAAAGCATGGAAGGAAGTGTGTAAGGAATACCAGAAAGTGATGGCCTGGGTTCAGTCTGGTCTGACAAAAGATGCAGGCTGTTGTATGACCACAGCCTGGGGACATATATGTCTTCTACTGCTGTTCCTGATCTCTTGTAGTCCTGGACCGGATTGTGCTCACTATTATAAGGACTCTTCAGGCCACCAATTTTGACTGTAAAATTATTGATGTCTGCCCTGGGGTACAAAGGCTTCACAAATTTCATCAGTTTCTCCAGCATTGCCTTCCTCTTTATTTTGTTATGACCCATAATAAATTGATATTTTTTTTCTGAAATACTTGCCTATGTGTTTTACTTCAAAAAGGAAAGTATGTTTGTGACTTGTGAGTAGGCAGGTACATTTCCAAAATACGTCAAATTAACAAGGGACACCAACACCAACCTCCTTGAGATTAAAAAATACAAGATCATAATGGTGTTGTGGTAACTTGACACACAAAACGAGAAAAAATATTATGGAGATCACAAAAAAAAAAAAAATAGGAGATCTTGATAAAAAAAAAAAAAAATAGATAAACAAAAGTTAGAAACATTATTATGGAGATCTGACGAAAAAAATTAATAATATGATTCAGGAGAGCACGAGAAATACCGTAATAAAGAAATCAGTTTGTCAGAACTCTGTGTGAATATCAGCAGCAAAACAACTTCATTATTCTAGCATTATAAAGAAGAAGAGAATGCACTGCATTAAAATGTTAAAAAAATTGCAGCGTGACGAATGTGCTATCTCCATTACGAATGCTAGTTTTACCAGACCAAGCGCTTCCGTCTCGTAATTTATTCTGAGCATGCGTGGCACTTTGTGCATCGGAATTGTGTACACACGATCGGAAATTAACAAGAACGGATTTTGTTGTCAGAAAATTTGAGATCCAGATACAGATCTCAAATTTTGTGTGTTGGAAAATCCGATAGAAAAAGTCAGATGGAGCCTACACGTCGGAATTTCCGACAACAAGCTCCGATCGCACATTTGCCGTCGGAAAGTCCGACCGTGTGTATGGGGCATAAGTCTCATATTCAACAAATATAAATCTGCCTTCCAAAAATACAATTCCTGCCTCCTCACTGCCAAGCAGACCTATTTTATAACTTTCATTAACAACTTATCGTCCTGTCCCCGTCAGCTCTTCTCTACCTTCAACTCTCTACTTCGTCCTCCACTGCCTCCACCCACTAACTCACTCACTGCCCAGGAGATCGCCAATCACTTCAAAGATTGATACAATTTGTGAGGAGATCTCCACTGTACAGATGCCTTCTCCACCAACACCCCATGTCCACAGGTACTATGATTACTTCCTTCATTCAACCCCGCTACTATAGACGAGGTTGTTATGCTTTTCTCTAACATCCACCTTACCACCTGCCCCCTGGACCCTGTTCCATCACAAATGCTACGTTCACCACTGGCTCTATTCTACACTCCCTAACTCACACTTTCAATCTCTCTCTCTCTCTTCTGGCATCTTCCCAAACTCTCTAAAACAGGGGTAGGCAACCTAAGAGAGCTGGAGATCTACCTGAACAACATGGGAGAAGTCAAAGAGCACCAGTCACAGTGTTGCCTTCTCGCACCTGATTTAAACCTCTAATTGCAGGACTACCATGTTGCAAATGCGTGGATTGCCCAGCAATCATGGCTTTAAATCAGGTGGTGAGAAGGCAACATATTGCCTCCTCACCACCTATCAAGACACACTCGGATCACTTTTCAGAGGAGCAGCACTTGTGCTTGTTAATATGTAAAGTTAGGGGGTGGTAAAACAGCAGGATATAATAGAAGTCTATGGCTAAGCACAGCAAACCCGCAGGAGAACTGCAGGTACACTGCACTGAATCCACAATGTGTATAAACTGCAGCTTATCAGTGTGAAAGCAGTCCTATACTATAATTCCCAGTATATTGCTTCACACTGACCTGAAGATCTCTTCTTGCCTGCTGCAAAGTATAAAAAAGTATACTTAGCACACAGATATTTGATGGCAGAAATAGGAATATGAAAACATTGCTGGGAAGTGTCATACAATTGTCTGTTTTGGCAGAGTTCCAAGCTGAGGAAATGTTTATTTCCTTTCTAAAGCTGGAATACTTACCTTTTTTGTTAAAGTTTCGCACATGGAGACACCCCTAGTATCCACTGGAGCACCTGTGTGGGACACTCTAAAAAGTTTTTCTGGTGTCCCACACTAGTGCTCCTGCGTCCAGATGTGTAAACAGCTGCTGAGTGTCCTCTCCTTACATTACACTGAATCAAGTTTCCATTTAATTCTAGTTACAAACCCATCTAGACAACAAACTTATTTTAATACAAATAGGCCTGGACAAATGTACTTAACCACTTGCTTACTGGGCACTTAAACCCCCCTCCTGTCCAGACCAATTTTCAGCTTTCAGCGCTGTCGCACTTTGAATGACAATTGCGCGGTCATACAACACGGTACCCAAATGAAATTTTTATCATTTTTTTCCCACAAATAGAGCTTTCTTTTGATGGTATTTGATCACCTCTACGGTTTTTATTTTTTGTTAAAAAAAATTGAAAAAGACAGAATTTTTTTTTAAAAATTATATTTTTTGTATATTTTGTTATCAATTTTTGCAGACAGTTAATTTTTCTCCTTCGTTGATGTACGCTGATGAGGCGGCACTGATGGGCACCGATAGGTGGCAGTGATGGGCACTGATGGGTGGCGGTTATGGGCACTGATGGGTGGCAGTGTTGGGCACTGATTGGGCACTGATTGATGGCAGCACTGCTAGGTGGCACTAATAGGTGGCACTTGTGGGCATTGATAGATGGCACTTGTGGGCATTGATAGGTGGCACTTGTGGGCTTTAATAGGTGGCACTTGTGGGCTTTAATAGGTGGCACTTGTGGGCACTGTGGGCACTGGCAGATGGCACTTGGAGGCACAGTGCCTCCTTCCTCTTCGGGACCGATGTCCCTTTGACATAAGCCGGTGATCGGCTTTTTTTTCCTCCTCACGCTGTCAGCGTGAGGAGAAAACGAAACCGATCACCGAGCTTTTGTTTACATCATGTGACCAGCTGTCATTGGCTGACAGCTGATCACATGGTAAGGGGCCGGGACCGGCCCCTTACGCGGATCTGTGATCATCCGAGTCTCCGTGACTCGGTGATCACAGCGCGCACACCGCGCGCCCTGCAGGGTGCGCGCGGTGCGCGTGCATAGGGGAGGACATTATATGACGTCCTCCCGGAGATTGAGGTCCGCGCTGTAGCCGTCATTCGGCTATGGCCCGGACCTCAAGTGGTTAACCTGTATCTGCCAAAAACATCTTATAAGTGGGCGAATGAACGATGTTTCCTACGACCGATTACTGTGCCAATGAACGTGAAAGTTGCCATTTTAAACTGTACAACATTAAAGAAAAGCACATGGAGCAGCATGCAAGTAATAATAATAATAGGAACACATGACAACTACTTACTTTTTTGAAGAACTCTCTTGATCTTTCTGTACTGATCCTGCTCCCTCAATTTCAGGTCTGACCAGCGTTTCCTCAATTGATCCTTGGATTGTCGTACCTCAAAATTCCTGTGCAGAATTTCATAACTTTAGTCATGATCTTGGCCTTTCTGACATTTGGGTTTGGGTAAGGTCCATGCTTCCCATCCCTTCAAGATGTCCACCATCTCTACAAAGGTCATATTTGAGGCCTTAAAGCTCCTCCGGGATCGGGACGTTCGTGGCTCTGGGCTTTCGTTGTTGCTGCTGCTGTCTGCATGCACCTGCTGTGTCTCCGCCATGTGCTCGCCCTACTGCGTCGAAACAGAGGGGCGGGGAATACACTAGAAAGAACATCAGGGGCGGGCGGAGTTTCAAGCATGCGCAGTGTATATAAAGCGTAACACGTAGGCTTCCTTCCCCCCTAGCTGAGGCTTCCGATTACCAACCTGGGCCTTCCAGGCAGCAAGATGTGGAGGAGCCCAGCTTGAGTCAGGTATAGCATTCTTAAAAATATTCAAATTAATGATGTTAAATAGATGTTATTTTTGCGATTTGCAACAGTCATTAGCTGAAAATTGTGTGTGATTGCTGAACAAAAAACATAAAACTATGTCCCTTTTTCATACACAGGAAAGCCTCAGCCAGGCAGTGGAAAGTGGCAGCCAGGAGGCCCAGTAGCCTGCCTGAATCCCAGGTCCCTCCCTTCCGCATTGCAACAAAAAGTCCCAGGAAGAGGAGAAACCTGGAGGAGGCTGCAATTAGCCTATTTCGGAAGGCTACTGCGGCCCTCAGAACCCCCCCCCAATAATCAAGAGGAATATGCCTACATGGCAGCCTGCAAAATGCAGGAAATGGAGGAGGGCCAACGCCTTTTATGTGAGTATCTGATCTTCCAAGCCCTAAACAAGGGGTTGAGGGGCAAACCCACAAACCAAAGCCACGTTTGTGAGTTCAACCATGGTCCTCCTCCTCCTCCATCTCCACCTCCTCCTCCTCCATCTCCTGCCACAACTACAACACCAGAGCCACAGCCTGAAAGAAAGCATGGAAGGAAGTGTGTAAGGAATACCAGAAAGTGATGGCCTGGGTTCAGTCTGGTCTGACAAAAGATGCAGGCTGTTGTATGACCACAGCCTGGGGACATATATGTCTTCTACTGCTGTTCCTGATCTCTTGTAGTCCTGGACCGGATTGTGCTCACTATTATAAGGACTCTTCAGGCCACCAATTTTGACTGTAAAATTATTGATGTCTGCCCTGGGGTACAAAGGCTTCACAAATTTCATCAGTTTCTCCAGCATTGCCTTCCTCTTTATTTTGTTATGACCCATAATAAATTGATATTTTTTTTCTGAAATACTTGCCTATGTGTTTTACTTCAAAAAGGAAAGTATGTTTGTGAGTAGGCAGGTACATTTCCAAAATACAACGTCAAATTAACAAGGGACACCAACACCAACCTCCTTGAGATTAAAAAATACAAGATCATAATGGTGTTGTGGTAACTTGACACACAAAACGAGAAAAAATATTATGGAGATCACAAAAAAAAAAAAAAAATAGGAGATCTTGATAAAAAAAAAAAAAATAGATAAACAAAAGTTAGAAACATTATTATGGAGATCTGACGAAAAAAATTAATAATATGATTCAGGAGAGCACGAGAAATACCGTAATAAAGAAATCAGTTTGTCAGAACTCTGTGTGAATATCAGCAGCAAAACAACTTCATTATTCTAGCATTATAAAGAAGAAGAGAATGCACTGCATTAAAATGTTAAAAAAATTGCAGCGTGACGAATGTGCTATCTCCATTACGAATGCTAGTTTTACCAGACCAAGCGCTTCCGTCTCGTAATTTATTCTGAGCATGCGTGGCACTTTGTGCATCGGAATTGTGTACACACAATCGGAAATTAACAAGAACGGATTTTGTTGTCAGAAAATTTGAGATCCAGATACAGATCTCAAATTTTGTGTGTTGGAAAATCCGATAGAAAAAGTCAGATGGAGCCTACACGTCGGAATTTCCGACAACAAGCTCCGATCGCACATTTGCCATCGGAAAGTCCGACCGTGTGTATGGGGCATAAGTCTCATATTCAACAAATATAAATCTGCCTTCCAAAAATACAATTCCTGCCTCCTCACTGCCAAGCAGACCTATTTTATAACTTTCATTAACAACTTATCGTCCTGTCCCCGTCAGCTCTTCTCTACCTTCAACTCTCTACTTCGTCCTCCACTGCCTCCACCCACTAACTCACTCACTGCCCAGGAGATCGCCAATCACTTCAAAGATTGATACAATTTGTGAGGAGATCTCCACTGTACAGATGCCTTCTCCACCAACACCCCATGTCCACAGGTACTATGATTACTTCCTTCATTCAACCCCGCTACTATAGACGAGGTTGTTATGCTTTTCTCTAACATCCACCTTACCACCTGCCCCCTGGACCCTGTTCCATCACAAATGCTACGTTCACCACTGGCTCTATTCTACACTCCCTAACTCACACTTTCAATCTCTCTCTCTCTCTTCTGGCATCTTCCCAAACTCTCTAAAACAGGGGTAGGCAACCTAAGAGAGCTGGAGATCTACCTGAACAACATGGGAGAAGTCAAAGAGCACCAGTCACAGTGTTGCCTTCTCGCACCTGATTTAAACCTCTAATTGCAGGACTACCATGTTGCAAATGCGTGGATTGCCCAGCAATCATGGCTTTAAATCAGGTGGTGAGAAGGCAACATATTGCCTCCTCACCACCTATCAAGACACACTCGGATCACTTTTCAGAGGAGCAGCACTTGTGCTTGTTAATATGTAAAGTTAGGGGGTGGTAAAACAGCAGGATATAATAGAAGTCTATGGCTAAGCACAGCAAACCCGCAGGAGAGCTGCAGGTACACTGCACTGAATCCACAATGTGTATAAACTGCAGCTTATCAGTGTGAAAGCAGTCCTATAATATAATTCCCAGTATATTGCTTCACACTGACCTGAAGATCTCTTCTTGCCTGCTGCTGGCACCACTCTGGAGACCGCTAACCAAGATGAGAGCTGGAGTGCAGTTGGTAACACTCCACATGGGACAGGAGCCCGCACTACAGAGAAGGCATCAGCTTAAGCTCCAACTTTACAAGTAGTCCTTCTTCATTGCACTCTGTTTGATGCTCTGGAATGGCAGGTCAGCAAACCCAGACTGAGATCTACCAGCCACCTGTCCACAATCTACTCTAAAACATGCATTAGTCACCCCATTCCTAAAAAGCCCTCACTAGACCCCACCAATCTTAACAACCTACACCCCATCTCCTTGCTCCCTTTTTTATCCAAACTCCTTGAACATCTGGTTTACAACTGACTGAGCGACTACCTCGCCAAGAATAACCTTCTTGATCCCCTTCGGTCTGGATTCCGCCCTCAACACTCCACGGAAACTGCTCTCCTAAAACTCACAAATGATCTGCTAACAGCTAAATACACAACCAAATGGACACTATTCTCTACTCCTACTCTTAGACCTTTCTGCTGCCTTTGACACAGTGGACCACAAAAAACTTCACGCCTTTGGTCTCCATGACTGTACTCTTCAGTGTCACTTACAACCGTACTTCCTCCTCGCCTCTCCCTTTTTCTGTCGGGAGGTCCTCCAAGGTTCTGTTCTTGGACCTCTCTTATTCTCCATCTACACCTCCTCCCTGGGTCAGATAATTGCCTTCCATGACTTCCAATACCATTTCTATGCTGACAACACCCAAATCTATCTCTCTACTCCTCAGCTCACTCTTTCAGTCTCCTCACGTATCACTAATTTACATATCAGCCTGGATGTCACACCACTTCCTCAAACTCAATCTATTCAAAACTGAGCTCATGATCCCCCACATGCCTCTTCCCCTGATTTCTCTGTCAAGATCAATAGCAGACATGTGCAGGATGAAAAAATTCGTTTAGTTTAGTTTCGTTTCGATTCGTTATTTAACTAAATTCGTTTAGTTA